>NC_136975.1:7481685-7509185 GCF_032717465.1 Coenobita brevimanus | reverse complement strand
CTCTCTATCTGTCTATCTTTTTCTATCTATCTTTCTTTCTTTCTCTCTATCTATCTTTCTATCTATCTATCCATCTATTTATCTTTCTAATAATATACAGGGAGAGAGAGAGAGAGAGAGAGAGAGAGAGAGAGAGAGGGGGGAGAGACAGACAGACAGACAGACAGACAGAGAAGGGGGGAAGTGTAAAATACAGATACGGAAAGGTAGGGCAGAGAAAGTAGATGAAGTAGACGTCAGTGTGAGCGCAAAAACCTGGGCCGCAGCAGCAGTGAGAGGCAGGAAGTGAAGGGTAATGATAAGGCAGAAAACGGCGAGCTGCTGGCAACACAAATGTCAAGGCTCCACATATCTTTATCGTCTCTCTCTCTCTCTCTCTCTCTCTCTCTCTCTCTCTCTCTCTCTCTCTCATGTGTAGGGTGGGGTGAAGGGAGGAGAGAGGTGGGTCTGGGGGAGGGGTTGTGGAGAAGGAGGGTTAAATGGAATAGAGAGAGAAATGGTTAGAAGGGGAGAGGGAGAGGCGAGAAAAGAAGAGGATGAAAGGTGAGGAGAGAGGGAGGGAAGGGAGGAATGGAAGGAGACGGCGGTGGTTTAGGGGAAGGGAGAGAGAAACAGGTGAGGGAGACTGTAGGTGAGAGGGGAGGGGGGGTTTGAGTAAAGGTGGAGGAAGAAGGCGAAAAGAGTGACGGTGAAAGGAGAAAGGTGAGAGGAAGAAGGAGAGGAGGAACGGAAGGAAAGGAGGAAAAGGTGGGAAAGGTAAATCGGAAGGGAGAAGGAAGGGGAAGAGAGAAAAAAGGGGAAGGAAGAAGGTAAAGAAAGGTAACAGAAGGTGGATGGGAGGAGGAAGGGAAGGAAAGGAAAGGATCATAAATATTCCACTGTCACCATCATCACCATCATCATCGTCATTATAATTATCATCATTATCGTCATAATCACCATCGTCATTATTTTTTTGCTGTTATTGGCAAGGAAGCATAAGGAACATGGGGTAATTCCTGTACAGATCTGTCTAGAAATTACTGTTATCAATTTTTTACCGGTACAAGAAATTTTTAGGTGAATATTAATGCATTTCCTGAATAGTGTTTCCGCTCGCGCGCGTGCGTGCGTGCGTGCGTGTGTGCGTGCTTGCGTGTGTGTGTGTGTGTGTGTGTGTGTGTGTGTGTGTGTGTGTGTGTGTGTAGAATTTCACATGCTTAAGGACCAAAGGGAACCATTGGCTGACTCATTGCAGAACTGATGCCAACAAGGTGCAAATACATTAAGGTTCCTGCCAAAAAAATGAAGGATTCTTCGATATGCGAGTGTGTAGGGTGTGGCTTGCAGGGTGTTCGGCATGAGGTGAGGGCCAGGAAGGGGAGAATAACACTGATTTTTCTTTTCTTGCTGACACCAGGCGAGTTTATTTTTGAGGAAACTTCCATGGAATTGGTGGATGATATATTCACTTCTGCCAATTCTTCACATTCGAAGCGTTTGTGCTGAGTTGGATTATGTCGTTAGGAGATAGCAGGAGTGAATAAATAAATAAATAAGCGAATAAAGATAAAAATAAAATATTCGTTATCCTTTTTATACTGCGTTTTCAGGGTGAGTAAATCGTCTGGTAGTAGCAAGACTATAGTGATGAAATAAAGAAATACGTCACCCCAGTGAAAACGGTAAATTACAGGAAGACGCCACTGTATAAGCTCTTCAGTTCTGATGTCGTATTGTCTACTTCGATTAGGGGGATATATACTGGTTGTGAATGGGTTTAAGAATAATCTACTCCCCACCCTCCCTTTTGAAAAAGGCTCTCCAAACCAGAGTAAAATCGGCAGGAACTAGCAAGCACACACACACACACACACACACACACACACACACACACACACACACACACACACACACACACACACACACACACACACACACACACACACACACACACACACACACACACACACACACACTGAAGGATATGACAATAGCTAAACCTTTTAATTCAATGACCATTGCATTTTACAGTAAACAAGAAGCGGTGCCAAGGCACAGCAAACCCGTCCCCGGGAGTCATTTTAATGCTGACGTATAAACACAACAGGATATCTAGTCAAAGATGTCACATATCAAATTTGGAGTAAATCGGGTGAAAATTGACGATTTTATGCCCATTTGAAGTTTTAGACCCGACCCACCTGACACTGACCCCCCTATTGCTAACTGGGGGGTGACCCCTCTGGTGTAACGAGGAATGTTACAGGATGCAGATTTGAAAGATGCACCTTTAGGTTTTGGTTTCATGTCGATATGACGAAACTGAAAAGAGTAATGGCGAAAAACGATTTTTATCCGTCCCCGTTTTTTTTACATTTTTTGGCCCTATAGCCTGGGTCTTGGCCCAATTTGGCCCAAAATTTTATCACGGGATCAGAAGGTCATAGCCCATCATCCCTGTAATTTTAGTCAAAATCGCACAAGTAACTTTTGCGTAAAGTTGTTAACAGACAGACAGAAAGACAGAGACAGACAGACAGACAAACAGACAGATAGACAGACAGACAGAGAGATAGGCAGACAGACAGACAGACGGACAGACAGACAGACAGAGAGACAGACAGACAAACCGAGTGAAAACAATACCCGTTCCCAAGCCCCTCCGGGGAGGGGACGAGTAATTATTCCTGCTACTTCTATTATTATTTAACGTGGAAAGGAAGTACAGTCATATAGAGGGGCTAATGAAAGCTAACTCTAACCCCTCTAATTCTAAAAGTCTATCCTAAGCTAAATAAAATAATCGTAAGCTAGTAAAAATTAGCTGAAAAAAAAAAAAAAATTGTCGCCTCAATCAAGGAGCCAAGAGCAGTGAAGGCGGAATAAAGGCAGCGTGGCCGGGACTGCTGTGTGCTGATTAGACCATTGTCCCTGGACCCTGGCGAGAACAAATGCAGGCACAAAAAAGAACACCTTATCGAGTCAACCTTGCAATTATCTTCCTTGTTCTCAGCTGCGTCTAAATATAATACCTCCTTAATTGAACGACCTTTGCACTACATCGCTCACTTCTGTTCACTAACGGACTTGGGCGAAGTATTTGTCCTAAAAAACTTTACTTATCAATGTAAGATGGCTATGGAATTCAATTTATGTATCTAAATACACTAATACACTAACCAAAGTTCTCATATATATATATATATATATATATATATATATATATATATATATATATATATATATATATATATATATATATATATATATATTGTGTGTGTGTGTGTGTGTGTGTGTGTGTGTGTGATTGCTCTACAACACTACAACACTTTAACTGTTAGAATTTCTTTAAGCTAAGCAAAAGAACACTAATAATTAAGAGTACCAGAGATATTAAAGAGTTAATTCGACAAACACCACAAACTGGAACTAGGTAAAGTCCCATCGTAAAGTTCAAAGATGCAATCAACACCACAATTTACTTAATAAAGCATGACGATCAGCACCATCAAAAAGTTAAAATATGTACACAATAAGAGCAATAATGAACAGCATCAATTTACTTCCATAATCACCTCATTCGGTTCCATTACATCATCACAATCAGCACCACCTAAATGTTTCAAAACTCCATACAGTCATCCCCATTACCACATTCAGCCCCATCCCAACAACCCAGTGAACATAGTGCTGCGACGGGGGTAATGCCTCAGGGCCTCCCCAGTTCCCCAACCTCATATTGCATCATGATTACCAATACCCCGCTGAGCAACGAGCCTCATCCACTAAACAATGTGCCCTGCCAATACAACGGGGGAACTCACCTTCGTCACACGCCGCCCGGGACAGTGAGTTGTGGTGTAATATGCGCTTGTCTCATCCTCATCCGTCGTCGCTGCTCCAGCCATTCGTCTCTGTTTCCTTTGTTCGTAATCTGGGGAAAATAATGAGACGTCATTAGTGGTTATGAACAAAGATTATGAGGTAGGCTAATACAGAACTGACTATGACATAAATACGCTTCTCATCCTCATCCTCCACCGGTGCTCCTGTCTTGCTTCTCTGTATTTCCCTCGTTCGTGATCTAGGGAAAATAATTAGCCTGTGTGGGAGGTGAGAGGTGATGTGGGACTGGCTGTCTCAATTCACTAGGGAAAATATGGAACTGTTTACATAATAATGGGAATAATTATGTTGCCTCCTCATTCTTCTCCGTCGAAGTCAATTTTGGTTATACTCATTTGTATCTGTCGCTCATGGTCTGGAGATACGTATGCGTTTTGGTGCGAGAGGTGTCAGCTTCTTGAAAATATATTGGAGGAAAAAATTATGTCCGGCCGTCCAATGAAAAGGACAAAAATAAACGAAAAGGCCAAAATCAACGAAACGGCCAAAAGCAACGAAAAAGTCCAAAAGCAACGAAAAGGCCAAAAAGGAACGAAAAGCCCAAAATGGAGAGACGTCAGTTTCTTGAAAAAACCTAGAGGTAAAATTATGTTTGACCATCCTCCGAAAAGGCCAAGAAGTAGCAACCTGACAGCTGCCGCAATCAAGGCGTCGAGGAGAAAGACCAGTTGTCTCGGGCACTTAATTTGGGATGTAAGTGTGACCTTTCAGTATAAAAAGAGGGATGTTTTGTACTGGGTTTGTGCTCGCATAATTTACTGAGAGTCTGGTCGGATTCTAACTGGATTTGGAAATGTCGTAATACCTCTTCCTTTACGATTTATTCTGCTTCTTTTTCGTGAGTTTCTGGTGGTAGTTATTTCGAAATACCACTTTCCTTGCGACTTATTCTGCATCTGTCGATCTATCTATACCCGGACGCCTTATTCTCGAGTGAGGTGGCCACAGACGAGCCAATACATTGTCATCGTGTCCTCCTCCATCAAGCTGTCCTCCATCTTACACCCCCTTATTCGTATACCTCTCCACCCCATCCCTCTATGTCTCACCTCCTCACTCGTATACCTCTCCACCCCATCCCTTCATCTCCCACCACCTTACCCGTATGCCTCTCCACCCCATCCCTCTTCTTATTACCCCCTCATTCGTATACCTCTCCATCCCATCCCTCCATTTTATCACCTCACTCTCCATTCCATCCCTCCACCTCACACCCCTTTGCTCGTACACCTCTCCACTCCATTCCTCCATCCCCGTGCGAATATCGTGAGACAATGATATCATCATCAGTACCACCACCATCACCGTTTCCACCGTCATCATCATCATCATCAGCAGCAGCAGCAGCAGCATCAGCAGCGCCACCACCACATCATCTTCATAACTACTATCCGCATGAAATAACCATACAGTAAATTGAATCGACGAGGAAAACTCGTTACGAAACCTCTCAAACCACCGAGCTGCCCTCCAGTATCAAATGATTTTACCGTGAAAAATCACACGCAAAGAATCGGATATCGGGCAGACAAAAGGTCGCAGAACAATAAATGTACAACGATAGCGTAAGGATCTGATGCCGCGACCAGGGGTGGACGGAACTGCAATTTCAAGTATTCAACACTTCACCCAAGAGAAAAAGAATCGGAATGGATTTAAGTTTTGTCGCTGGGGTGGTGGTGGTGTAATCTATATTATGCACTGCCCGCCACTGACAAGTTCCGGGTTCTGTTCTCGGGTAGTCATTAGATCTTTAGGCAAGGTCGTTCGTCTTTACTGTAACCTGTTCGTGCCTAGAACTGGAATAGAGACCTGGACTGTATCTTCGATGGTCGAGTATTGCAGGCTGGGGAAGACTGGAACTCTTTGAATGCTTGAAAGGCCGATTAAACGCCCCTCGTGCAGTCGTTAGTTATTATTTTAAACCCTCATCTCTTAATGATCCGAATAATGATGAATATCCTTGTAGAAGAAAAGGTATTAAAAAATCTGCAAACCTAACTGGAACACAATCCTTTATCTCGTATATCAGTTTAAGACATTTTAACCTGAATAATGAAGGCAAAAGAACCGGGCAAGAGAATCCATGTGAAATACACAAAATAAATCGCTAAAGAAGAGATGCAACGAAGCCTCTTGTGCTCTACTGTAGAGTCCGACCGCAATCCCACGCATCCCCTTTTTATTTCCTCCCATTATTTTCGTGGCTTTCAAAGACGCTGTACGTCACAACTTATAGCACGAGACCATAGTTGCCCCTGAACATGCTCCGTTTTCTGTCTTCCACCCACAATGGCAGTCACCGGAGCAAGTGGTAAAAGTGCTTTAAGGCGCTTTATTTTTATTATCATTATTATTATTATTATTATTATATATTTTTTTGTGGTCTGTCTTCCTTTTTGTGGACATTCTTTGTTCTGATGGTTTTCCACTGTCGCTGGTATTCACTGCGGGCGTTCTTCACTGTGGTCGCTTTGTCATCGTGGTTTTCATCGAGGTCGTTCTACACAGGGGTCGTTTTATATTGGGGTCGTTTTCCGTTGTCGTTCTTCGTGGTCCTTCTTTTTCATCATGGTCGTTATTTCCTTCATCCTAGTAACTCGTCACTGTAAGTGTGTGTTTTATACTCTTCAATTTTTACTGCTGTTCTTTTAGTCTTGTTTCGCACCGCCATCCTCCTGTGTTTGCCTTTTATTTCCTTATTCCACATTGTCAGTGTTCAATATTGACTGTCACCACTTCCTTGTGTGTATGAACTTGGCGGGCTTTTTCTTGTTCTTGTCTCCAATATCTCATCTTTATTTTTTTACGTGTTTGCATAACATTTTCTTCATCCTTTCTCTTCTCTTTTTTCATCTGACTCCATTTCTATCTATCGTTATAATCCTATCTATTCCCTCCATTTTTATATTTACCTGTTCCCTTTTTTCTCTACTTCTCTCTCTTACGCTTTGTCATCGTCCTGCTTGGCTTTAATTTGCTTACTCATTTTTTCAGTTTTCAGTATTGACGGTCATCGCTTCCTTGTGTGCCGATGGACTGGTAGAATTTACTATATATTCTCGTCTTTATTTCTGTTCCTTGCTTCCCGTTTTTTCATTCCTTTCCTGTTTTTGTCTGTTCTTTCCATTTTTTTTTTTCTCCTATCCCTTTTTTCTACACGTAACTGCCCCTCTCATTATTCCTGCATCTTATTCCCCATTATTTTTTAAACTCCAGCTACTGTTAATCCTGTTTTTCATTTTCCTCCCTTTTTTTCTGTCTCCTTTTATTACTTTCCCTGCTTGTTTATATTCTTTTTCTTATCCCCATTTCTCATATGAATTTTTCTTTTCTTCCCTTTTTTAGCACTTCTTTCCCATCTTCTCCCTCCCCTTCCTCTGTCTCACTTTCCCTTCTCGTCTCTCAGTTTTCATTTTCCATCTCCAACTTCTTTCATATCTTTTCCAACTTTATTTTTCCTTGTTTTTTTCCATCATTCCTTCCCTTCTATTTTTATATTCTCGTCCTTGTCCCCACCTGTCACCGTTCATTTTTCCGTTCCTCATTAGCCTCTCCTTAAGGCAGTGATTCTCAACCAGGGGTAAATTTACCCCCTGGGGGTAAAAAATTACATGGCAAGGGGTAAATATATCGTACCTAAAAAGTAAGTATTAATTCTCTAATACTCTATGTCTGGCCAACCACATTTAGGCTAATGGTAAGTCTAAAGACTTTTAGGGTAGACTCTAAGCGCTACTGTCATGCGAATTATTATTATTATTATTATTATTATTTTTGAACTGGCATCCCTTTCTGACAGTCTGCAAGTGCCACACTTCAGCTGGTCTTTGTCACTGGCTGATGCAACGTTGAAACTCCACTCCACACTCATTTTCTCATTACTATTCGTCAGTGCTGTCAGTGTTGTCTGATATAAGTGGACTGTAAATTTTCTTTATCAAAGTATCTTTCGTGCAAAACCTTAATATCAGAGTTTTTTTTTTTTTCTATGCTTTTATGTTGGTTATGCATTTTTGACTGGGGGTCAGGAAGTAACTGACTGATTACATTAAGCCGAGGGGGTAAATGACAAAGGAAAAGTTGAGAATAGCTGCCTTAAGGGATACGATTTTTCATATTTCAATTTTTGCTACAGACAGACGAGTATATTTTGCTTGACCCTTTCAGCTCTGTTATCTTTAAATTTATTTTTGCTACATCCAGATATTTTTATTCAATTTTAGAATGATCTCTGGTACTGACGGGGTTATGAAGGCTGTATGTAACGTAACCAGTTTGAAAAGTATCTCCTAAACTGAATAAAGTCACCGAGAGATAAAAAAATAAAACAAATACATAATTAAACTGAAGAAATTTAAGAGAGACTTTTAGTAGTTAAAGGGTCAGAAAGAATTTTTTATTATCCTCTCAAGTGGGAATATCTGTTTTTATCTTTACTTCATTCTTCGTAGGAGGGGTTTCTCTCAGTGAAGGGTTTAAATTTTCTCAACCGCCTACTCCTTGCCCTTGTCTACAGCCCCCTCTCTGTTCTCCATCATTCACCATCCCTCAGTTACCTTCATTACATTACTTTTCATCCCCTATCAGTTCCCCAGTCTGTCCTTCCTTCACTTCTTTCCGTCTCGCTTTTGCATCATTGATACACTTTCTTCTGGTATACCAATACCCTTCCCGCCTCTTTTACCTCCGAAACGCTTTTTTCTCCTTCGCACCGTCACTCTTCCTGTCCTTGTCCTACGCCACAGCTACACTTCTTTCCCTTCGTCACCATTAACGTCTCTTTCTCTCACTTCCGACGCTCTTCGTTCTCTTCCGACAGCCACCCCTCTCTCTTTCTCTGGCAATCACTCATACTCGATTCCACCTTTCTCTTCCATCGGCTTCTCTTCCACATAAGTTCACATTTGTCATCTCCAGTGGTACCCTGTCTTTACCTCTCCTTCTCTACCAAAGTATTTTCACCTTAACCTGGCTTAGATTTCCGACTTTTTGCACCCTGTTTCACGTAGCTCAGCGACATAAAAAGGCAGTAATAATGCTCTACATCCTTTCCATCACGTCTTGAGTAGCATAATAATGTAATGTTAACCTGTTTTTCCGATTATGCATTCAAGATGGAGAGAAGGCAATTCTAGGCCAAGTTCATGCGAATGGAAGTATAGACTCCTCTCTGTACCCGCCGTCATTGCCCCCGTCCCTCTTCTTCAGCCAAGATCACTAATATCCTGTCCAATTGGCCTTGGCACCCGTTCTTCAATTCCACTTCATTTATACTTTTTTTTTTTTTGTCTCAGACTCACTCTTTCCTCGTGCTCTTCTTTATCCAAGATCCCTCTTTATTTATTCCACCGGCCCCTTTTCCATTTCATATATTGTGCAGCACATTTCTTTTTTATCCCAGGGTCTTGCTTCCCACTCCCACTCCATTTCAACACATCCCTCTGTCTCACCATCATCACATCCCTTCCCTCTTCTCGTTAGATCTCCTCCTGTCTGTTTCTCAACCTCTCTATATTCTTTCCCCCTTCTCCTACCCTCTCTTGCTGTCTAATCTCCCCAATGTCCCTTTTCACATCACTTCTCTCTCCTCCTGTCTATCTCTCTGTTCCCTCCTTACTTCCCTCTCCTACTGTGTCTTCCTACTTGTCTCTCTCTTTGTATCCCTTCTCCTCCTGTCTATTTCTTCCTCCATCTCTTATTATCCCCCTCGTGTCCGCCCCTCCGTACGTACTTCCCTCCCATCCCTCTCCACATCCCTTCTTTCTCTTGCCTTTCTCACCCTCATTCATATTCGTTACGCATAACTACCCTCTTCTCCTGTCAGTCTCTCCCTCCTTCCCACCCCTTTCCCCTTGCTCCACAGACCCCTAACACAATAACCCTCCAGGAAAGTAAAGGTTCCGGGCCCCCTGATAAAATAATAAAACTAATAAAAATAATGGTCTTCGTGGTGGAATCAAGTCCTGTCCAGAGATACCGCCACATCCAGGGACAACCACTGTATAAATCGATGTCGCACAAGCTTCTCTCTCTCTCTCTCTCTCTCTCTCTCTCTCTCTCTCTCTCTCTCTCTCTCTCTCTCTCTCTCTCTCTCTCTCTCTCTCTCTCTCTCTCTCACATAATCACTTCACCCCTTTCCCCAATACCCATCCAACAAAATCTGCCACATGAGAAGCTCACCACTGCCCCACATCACGATCTGGAGGCCACAACTCATCGCCTTTCAGCATCACTTTCACCGCCTCTACGCACCCCACTCTTAAATACACAGCCAAGGACCCCCCGATGCCTTCCCTCCCACACCTTCACCGTTGTTGTGGCCCATCCGCCGTGGCCTCGTATATTCTAGGGCGGTGTGTGTGTGTGTGTGTGTGTGTGTGTGTGTGTGTGTGTGTGTGTGTAAGGGGGAAGAGGTTGTAGGGATGGAGTAATGATGGTGGTTGTACGGGTGGTGGAAGCGGTTGTGTTGGTGGTTGTAATGAGATGCTGGGTTGGGGACTGTAATGATGGTTGTGATGTTGGTGGAAGGGATCTGTGATACTAGTTGGGGTGCTGGTGGAAGAGAAGTGTGATAGTGGTTGGAGTGGTGGTGGAAGGGGTCTGTGCCACTGACTGAGGCTGTGGTGGAAGGGGTCTTAGATGATGGTTGTAGTGATGGTGAAAGGAAGGTGTGTTGGTGTCTGTGGTGGTAGTAAAAGGAGGATGAGATGTGGTTGCGGTGGTGGGGATATGAGGATCTGATGGTGGTTGCGGCGGTGGAGGAAGGATTGTGGTGGTTATGATGGACGTTTGTTGGTGGTGGTGGAAGAGGACTGTGAAGGTGGTTGTGGTCCTGGTGGAAGACAGGTGTCTTCTGAATATACTTCTTTCACTTTAACCAGATTATCGTCATTTTGCTGATTTTTTCACGTAACTCAGTAGAAGAAAAAGACAATGCTGTAGCTCAGCATCCATTTCATAGCACATTTTCTCTACTAGCATCCTATTCTTGCGTAAATCTATTGTTACAACTCAGTTTTCAGTTTGGAGAAATTGACACTTTTAGGCAGTCAATATAAAAAAGAAAATGAAACAGTAATAATATATAAATAGTAATAGTTAACCCTTCGATCCGGTAACGTGCCTTTATTGATTTATCCCTATTACCTCCAGACAATTTCCTTCAGCTTTAGGGAGACCTCGTAATCAATGGGTTAATGAATGCTGTAGAGGTGTGACATGTAGAGGTGTGACATGTAGAGGTGTATGGTATGTAGGAGGACTGCTGGGCCTTGATAGCAGGCTGTGAAGCCTATGCCCAGAGTAGAACACACACAAAAAAAATCCAACTTCTTTACCAATTTTAAAAGTTTCTACACAAATCCAACAGTTTGAAGCCAGCAAGAATTTAAAAAAAAAAGTACATGATTGGACTGAAGGAGTTAACTAAAAAAAAAAAATGGAAATACATGATCTCTGGCACCACTACCATATTCCAGCTCTGCATTCAAATTCACACGATCTCACTATTATGCCTAAACACGTGAGGTGGGGTGAGTGAGTGAACTAGGAGTGAGCATGAGGGTTAGGTGGGGTTAAAGTGAGAGTGTGAGTATAAGTGAACAGAAAGTGAGGAGACGGTGTGAAGTGAAGTGAACTAGTGTGATTATGAGTAAGCACAAGGTGAGGTGGGGGTGTGAGGTGGAGTTAAGGTGTTAGTGTGAGTTTGAGCACAAAGTGAGGTGGGGGTGAAAGGGAAGGTTAGGGTGCAAGTATGAGTGAGGAGATAGAGAGATAGGAGTGTAAGATGAAGCGAGAGGAGGTTAGGGTGCGAATGTGAGTATGAGGTAAGGATGTGAGGTGAGGTAAAGTGAAATGAGGCACATGAAGCACGTACAGGTCTCCACTCTGACCCCCTGAGCAAACAGCTTTAATGTTTAGTGTGCAGGAGGCCGGTAGGGGATGTTGGAATAATATTAACACTGGAAATGAGAGAGAGAGAGAGAGAGAGAGAGTGTGTGTGTGTGTGTGTGTGTGTGTGTGTGTGTGTGTGTGTGTGTGTGTGTGTGTGTGTGTGTGTGTGTGTGTGTGTGTGTGTGTGTGTGTGTGTGTGTGTGTGTGTGTGTGTGTGTGTGTGTGTGTGTGTGTGTGTGTGTGTGTGTGTGTGTGTGTGTGTGTGTGTGTGTGTGTGTGTGTGTGTGTGTGTGTGTGTGTGTGTGTGTGTGTGTGTGTGTGTGTGTGTGTGTGTGTGTGTGTGTGTGTGTGTGTGTGTGTGTGTGTGTGTGTGTGTGTGTGTGTGTGTGTGTGTGTGTGTGTGTGTGTGTGTGTGTGTGTGTGTGTGTGTGTGTGTGTGTGTGTGTGTGTGTGTGTGTGTGTGTGTGTGTGTGTGTGTGTGTGTGTGTGTGTGTGTGTGTGTGTGTGTGTGTGTGTGTGTGTGTGTGTGTGTGTGTGTGTGTGTGTGTGTGTGTGTGTGTGTGTGTGTGTGTGTGTGTGTGTGTGTGTGTGTGTGTGTGTGTGTGTGGTGTGTGTGTGTGTGTGTGTGTGTGTGTGTGTGTGTGTGTGTGTGTGTGTGTGTGTGTGTGTAAGGAATGATATGTCCCTGTATGTAAGGTATTAGGGGAGTGAAAATTTCTTCCCCTTAACACCAAAACCACCTTTTTGTCCAGTATCCTCCTCTGTGCCCTAAATTATCCACGTCTCTCAAACTACTCCTCTACCTCCTTAGCCACCATCTCCCCTCCCCATATCTTCATACCCCCCTAATTCTTCCCCTCACAACTAATCCTTCCTTCTCCCTACATTCTTCTCTATGTCTCAGTTCTTCACTGCTGTCCACCCTCCTCTATATCTCTAATCACCATCTCCCCGTCCCATACGTTCACTATTCACCCTATTTTGTCCTACACAACAAATTTTTTCATTCTTCTCCTTATTCTGCTCAATATCCTGATTTTTCTACTGCTCTCCAACCCCACCTCTACATCCCTTCCCACACTCTCCCCTTCTCCTATGTTCCCCACAGACTATAAATACTTCGTCACAAATCAGAGCCTTCCTTGCTCCCCAGGCTCTCTCATAAGGCATCATGGGCATCAGATTGCATTCGATCCCTAAAACTCTAAACTCTGTAAACAACCCTCTTTCCAGCTCCTCACCTACATCCCTCATATCTTAACCCCTTCACTACGAGACATCTCAAAGGTAAATATAATCCTCTGCCAGTAGCAAGAATAAAATAACAGATAAAAGAGAACCAAGAGGGATTTTGGAGTGTGTTTGTGAGATGTTCATTAAGTGTCTGACGGTAGCAATAAAAGAATAAGAGAAAAGGCCATCGAACCGAGAGTCTTAAATTATCCTACATCCATTTACAACCTTATTCCCAAATGCTTCCCGGCACCTAGATCCTCGCTGTGTCCCTCCCTAAATCTCAGATCTTTTTCTATCTATCTATCTATCTATTGCCAGACGCGTTAATCCCGTAAGGGGTGGCCACAAACAAATCGCCTCCATGTCGCCCTGGCCCCCGCCATTTCATTGCCCTGCTCCCAGCTCACCCGCCCCTCTCATACACCTCTCCACTCCACCCCCCCAAACCCACTCTACCCCTCATCTTCTAAAGTCTCCTTGATATCACCAATCTTCCTCAATAACCAAGTCTTTCGCTTTTCTCATTATGGACGTACGCACGTAGCACACCTGGTGGTAGGTGGTGGTGACCATCATCCACCCACTTGATGCAGTGCTGCCTACTACTTTCTTCCCATTTCTTATTCTATCTCACTGGCTGCCCTCCTCTCATCCTACTTCTCCCTTTCCTTCCTGTCACTTTTTGTTAATCGCCTTTCCACTTCAGGAGGCTTTACTCCATGTGACAGGCCTAATGGTTTTCTGTCCCCCAGGAAACAATTTACAACCCTGAGTGGTAATCATATAATCAGTTTACGGGGTGAAGTGCAGCCTACTTCATAGCAGGCTGGTAACCCGGTGGAAAGATATAAAATGTTGCATCCATCCAGGAACCAAACCTTCACACTATTCCCCGGCCTCGCTGTCGTGAGGCGCTGTCAGCCGCTAAGGAATATCGGTTCACTGCACAGGGAAACATTGCTGGGGCGGTTGTTTGCCTGCGGTTGATGGAGTCCACTTGACCAAACAGACTAGGGTTGATCAACAACAACAATATATAGGGAAGGCCTTGTAGATATACGAGGTACCGTCTTAGACGGCGTGAACCATGGGACCCCCTATAGATATATAGGGCTCCATCGAATATAGCGAATAAGGTGGCACCAAAATTACATCTCACCAGAAACTATGTGGCAGGGAGGTGAGATTATTTGCCACAGTCCTCCCAACCAAACATGATTCTATTGCATATGAATTGACGGGCGTTCCTGTTGGATCATCGTCTACTAAAGGTCCAACCGCACTGCCTCCTGTGCTTACGGGCAGTGTGCCACCGAAAGTGAGTAGGCGCTGTGATGGAAAATTAGACTCTTGGATGTTAAACAAACTGAAATCGATGAAGATCTCTGCATACAATGTAAGAAGCCTCACAGAAGATTACAAACTTGATAACCTGATGACTGAACTGGAAAACATTAGTTGGGATATTGTAGGTTTGAGTCAGATCCGCAGAAAAGAAGAGAAAGTAATTCAGCCCAAATTTGTCAAACACCTATTTTACTACAGAGGAAAGGAAAATGAAAGAGTTAGTGGTGTAGGATTTCTAATTAACAGAAATCTTGCTGACAACATTGTTAAATTCAGCAGTGTATTGGACAGAGCAGCATTTGTTGTCATTAGACTATGCAAAAAATATACCATGAAAGTCATACAAGTATATGCACCAACTTCTCAAAGCCTAGATGAAGAAATAGAAACATTCTATGATGACATCTCCCAGATTATGGAAGAAGAAAAGACAACATATACTATACTCATGGGAGACTTCAATGCAAAAGTTGGGAAGTCGAGTAATTGAAGAAGCATGTATGGGAAAATTTGGAGTGGGAGAAAGGAATGAAAGAGGAGAAATGCTGGTAAATTTTGCTGAAATGTTTAACATGAGAATAATGAACACATTCTTCCACAAAAGAACAGGAAGAAAGTGGACCCGGAGAAGCCCAAATGGAGAAACAAGGAATGAAACCGACTTCATTATAGCAGATAAGAATAACACGATCACAAATGTCACAGTTATCAACAAAGTAAATATAGGTAGTGATCATAGAATGGTGGGTTGCACAGCAAGATTCAATTTCAGAAATGAAAGAAAGAAGATGAATAAAGATAAAAAGATATGCCCAATAATAGTAAACGAAAACAAAGCAGCCTTTCAGTTGGAAATAAGGAACAGATTTCAGGCTCTAAGTAAAGCTGAATGTGACATTGATGAGCTGAATGACAGACTAACAAAAGTGCTAAGAGAAACAGCAGAGGCAGTAGGAAAACCTAATACAACCAAAGCCAAGAAGTATTCAGAAAAGACACTCGAGCTTATGAAAAAACGAAAGGAAAGGAAAGACAAAGAATGACGAAATAGAACGAGCAGAATTAAATAAGCTTATTAACAAAGGACAAAGAGAAGAATAAAGAAAGAGAAACATGGATCAGATCAAAGAAACCATCAAAAATGGAAAAAGTCTGAAACAGGTCCGAAGTAAAATGGCACTTGGAAAGCAACAAATGACATCACCGAAAGAAAAAAACGGTGAAATAATTAAATGCACAGATAAGATGGTGAAGGTAGTTGAAGAATTTTACAAAGAACTGTATGCATCAAATGCAGTAGTACCAATAGCTAACTTTTCAGTTGACACAAGTGAAATACCTGAGGTAACACCAGACGAAGTAAATATTTGTCTTAAAAATATGAAAAGAGGGAAGGCTCCGGGAGAAGATGGAATAGTAACAGATTTACTGTTGGATGCCGGAGTAGAAGTACAAAATAGGTGTGCTCACTTATTTACCCACTGTATAAAACAGAAGAAAATTCCCAAAACATGGTGTAATGCAATAGTTATTTTACTCCACAAAATGGATGACTCAAAAGATCTTAGTAACTATGGACCCATTAGCTTATTATCAGTCATTTACCAACTCTTCACTAAAGTTCTTACGAACAGAATAACAACAGTTCTGGAGGCAAATCAACCTCGTGAACAGGCAGGATTCAGACGCGGGTATTCGACCAATGATCATCTACATACAATGAACCAGCTAATTGAGAAAACTATAGAATATAATAAACCACTTTACTTAGGTTTTGTTGATTACGAAAAGGCTTTCGACTCAGTGGAGCACATAGCAATTATAAATTCATTGCGAGAACAAGGAGTGAATGAGAACATTGTAAACCTGCTCGAAAACATATATAAAGAGGGAACTGCTACAGTTAAATTACATAAGGACTCAGAGAAAATTAAGATTGAGAAGGGCGTGCGTCAGGGAGATACAATTTCACCAAAAATTTTTACAGCATGCCTAGAGAGTATTTTCAGAAAGCTAGACTAGGAAAACAAAGGAGCGAACATTGAAGGAGAAAAGCTAAACCATATAAGATTTGCAGATGACATCGTCCTAATCTCAGAAACAGTGGAGGCATTGCAAGAAATGTTAAATGACCTGAACAGAGAAAGTCTGAAAGTAGGACTGAAGATGAACCGAAGTAAAACTAATGTTTAATCCACAGACACCAAAGAGCGTCATCAGAATAAGCGATGAAATTCTTGAAGAAGTTGAGGAGTACAACAACTTGGGACAAATACTAAAATTAACGAAAGATCATGATAGCGAAATAAAAAGACGCATTACAATTGGATGGAAACCTTTCGGTAAACATAGAGACATTATGAAAAGTAGCTTGCCAGTTTGTATGAAACGAAAAGTATATAGCGAATGTATAATTCCAGCTATGACGTATGGTTGTGAGACCTGGAAACTATCAAAATCAATGGAAAATAAATTAATCCGTTCTCAGAGAGCAATGGAAAGGTCAATGTTGGGAATATCTTTAAGAGACAGGAAAGGATCAACTTGGGTGAGAGAGCAGACTAAAGTCAAAGATATTATAGAAGTTATAAAAGAACAAAAATGGAGGTGGGCAGGCCATATAGCAAGAATAAGGGATAACCGATGGAGCAAGAGGCTGACTGACTGGACACCAAGAGAATGTAAGCGTAGCAGAAAAAGGCCAGACAGGAGATGGAGAGATGAGATAGAGAAATTTGCAGGGAAAACGTGGAAAAGATTGGCTCAGCCAAGGAATTCGTGGAAAAGGTTGGGGGAGGCCTTTGTTCAGCAGTGGACTAGTTATGGCTGATGATGATGATTTTATATATATATATATATATATATATATATATATATATATATATATATATATATATATATATATATATATATATACACACACACACACACACACACACACACACACACACACACACACACACATTCTTTTTTCACATTTTCTACTATCTCTGCTGTAAGTATTATTTTCATCACTAGGTATGGAAACAAAGAATTATTCTATCTATGTGTTTCCTTCGTGTCATGGAGGCAACTAAAAGGAAGAGGAAGAGGTGTGGACAGGGACTCTCCTTACCCCCTAAGCGCTAAAAAAATAAATTAATTAATTAATAAATGAAAACTCGGATCAGGTTAATCTCTCATTCTGTCGATTTCTTTTTTTCACATACCAGTGCCCTTACACCCCACCTGTCCCCTACACCCCACCTGTCCCCTACACCTCACCTGTCCCTTACACCCCATCTGTCCACTGCACCTCACCTGTCCCCTAAATCCTACCGATCCCCTACACCTCACCTGTCCCTTACACCCCACCTGTCTCCTACACCTCACCTGTCCCTTACACCCCAGATGTTCACTACACCTCACCTGCCCCCTACATCCTACCCATCCCCTACACCTCACCTATCCCTTACACCCCATATGTCCCCTACACCTCACCTATCCCCTACAACCTACCCATCCCTTACACCTCACCTATCCCTTACACCCCATCTGTCCCCTACACATCACCCATCCCCTACACCTCACCTGTCCCTTACACCCCGTCTATCCCCGACACCCTACCTTATCCCCACATCCTACTTCTCCCTGAAACCCTGATCAACCCACACCCTTATCCCTCGTCCACTACTTTTTACCGACCTACCTAGAGTGATCAATTTTTTGCCCCCGTCCCGCTATGGAGGGTAAAATCAGGCGAACTATTCACACTCATATCCAAATGTTACTTTACTATCTACCCACTACCAAACCGCTACTTATCCTTATCTACCTTGTTACTTTTTTCTATCAGTGTTACTTTAGGGTGCCTTTTACTCTTTTATCTCTGTTTTACTTTAAAGTCTACCGGCAACCAAATATCGACTCTATTTTTTTACTACCTGTTGGTGGGTGATAAACCACAGCACTAAAGCCGAGGTGTCTAAAATGAAGGTATCTTGTAAACTATTTAAGCTTCTGCAGATCATCTTATACACATAGTTGGAAAAATTTTTAGGAAAAATAATAGTTGTTAATAAGGTGACTTTTCTCAAAAAATAATAGTTGTTAATAAGGTGACTTTTCTCAAATCCCCACCATACTGCTGAAAATGCCCCCACCCCCCAAAAAGTCAAAATTCTAGTTAAAACTGGGTTATTTCGGAAACTATTAAAGCTAAAGCGGACTCTCACACATCGCTAGGAAGCTTATGGCAAAAGTAATAATTTTTACTTATTTATTTTTATTCGCCATGATACTGCGGAAGTAAAAAAGTACTACATGCGGGAACTTCAGGGCCTTTCAGTTAATGTCCTTTGTGTGTGTGTGTGTGTGTGTGTGTGTGTGTGTGTGTGTGTGTGTGTGTGTGTGTGTGTGTGTGTGTGTGTGTGTGTGTGGCGTGAATTCTCTGAAGTTGCTAAAGTCTACCGAATTTAGGACCTCGCTTTCGAAACTCGTTAGTGAAAGACAGACGGACAAAGCCACTCGAAGAGATGCTCCCGTATGAAATAAAGAAATAAGTAAGAAAGTAAATATAAAAACACCAAAAACTGGGTATTTTCGAACATTGCTAAGGAGCGAACCTACACCCATCACTGGAAAGCTTAAGGCCAAGTAATACGCGTTACTTAGGAGTCTCTTAAATTTTCTAGTGTACAGTAAAATCGGGCAAGTGGTGTGACAAACTTCTCCTTTTCGCTGAGATAATATTAGTAAGTCAGTTCGCCAATACACATTCCACTTTCTAACTTCGATGCCCTTAACTTCATCTACCTTCCGCACTCGTATCTAAATGCTATCGTATAATCTACCTGCTACTACCGAACCACAGTTTCTCTTATCTACCTGCACTGTTCAGCCTCCCTTATTATCTATTCTCGTCCCGTCCGGCTGATCTGAGACGCCTACTGTTTGTTCAGTTTCCAGTCTCTCTCTCTCTCTCTCTCTCTCTCTCTCTCTCTCTCTCTCTCTCTCTCTCTCTCTCTCTCTCTCTCTCTCTCTCTCTCTCTCTCTCTCTCTCTCTCTCACACACACACACACACACGTGGGGACACTTTCCTCACAGCAGTATACAGCACATACATACATTATGGATAATTCCTCTCTCTCTCTCTCTCTCTCTCTCTCTCTCTCTCTCTCTCTCCCTCTCTCAAACCTGTTTTTCTTTTTCACATGTTTTCTCGTCTCGTTTCCCTTCTAATTTTACCTCCTTTCTTCTTTTTTTTTTCTATACTTCCACACAGTTCCTCTCCTCCCGCTTTTCCTTTTCCTGCCATTTATGACCTAATATGCTTTTCTTTGCCTTCATTTCTCTTCTGTCCTCCCACCTATTCCTTCCATTTCCCACCTCCCCTCTTCCTTCACCTCTCTCACCACTTTACTCCTACTTCGTCATTTTTATTTCATTTTCGCTTCAACCAGACGATTTGATTCAGCTTAGGAGAGACGTTTTTACCTTGGGGGTTAAATACAGGCTTCCAAATCCCTTTACCACCAGGGTGTTTTCGTAGGCTGAATAAAATCATAGCATACTCTGTTTTACTCAAACTTGGCCCTAAAATTGACCTCTCTCCATTTTGAAGTCTGGGATGTAACAAGAGATTAATACTAGAATAGGATACTAGAGTGCTATGGTTGGGATGGGGAGCCGTAGCATTATCTCATCAGGCCAACGAGCTATGTGAAATAGGCTGCAAAAGATGAGAAATTCGGGTAAAATTAAGATGTGAAGAGAGTATAGCAGCTGGAGAGTAAAAACAATGTGCTAGATATTAGTCATAAAGAAATGCTATGGGAAGGGTGCAGTGCCGTAGGATTGTCTTAATAGGCCAAACTCACTATTGAAATAAAATGCAAAAGGACATGAATTTTGAAAAAAAGAAAATAAGGTGTGAAAAGAATACAGCAAATGAAGAATAAAAATAAACGTCCTACTTTGGGTAACGGTATTAAATCCTTTCCTTGTCTATCCTCTCTCCCCTTTCCTCCCAATTTTCATATGCCCCTTCCAAAAAATTATATACACGTCAAATCCCTGCATGCATCACAAGTTTAACTTTAGACTACTGTATTTTCTGAAAATCCTCTTCCTTAAATTCTCCCCTTTTCCCTTACTCTGTTTACCACCCCCTTCTCTCCCCAGCCCTTGCAAACTCTCCTTTATTACTTTTTTTTAAACAGACCCCATCTTTATTTTTTCTTTTTTTCTTTTTTTTTTTTATACCAGCCATTATTTTTTCCCTCAACCTCACTCCCCACTCCTCCCCTTACTCAGTCCACTCTCGTGTCCCTTCTCTCCCCACATTTGCCCCCCCTTCCAGGTTCTTCTTCCCTACTCTATCCCAGTAAATTTTTCCCATGCCAACCGATTCTCTCCGTCTAGCTGCAACCTCTCTCACCCCTCCCGCACCCTCTTCCCCTGCACTCACTCTCTCCACTTCTGTCCCCCACCCCACCCTACCACATCCCCCGTAAGAGATATCGCTACAGTTTTGGTTCACGGGTTATGGCCTCCCGTAAATTCAAGTCGTTCGAAACCTGGCTCGAGTGTCATTGCGGTTCATCAGCAGCTGAAACTACTCTGGAGCCAATTTGTTGTCTGTGGCCTTTGACTCTGCTGCGTTGATTTGCTCTGTTTGTACCTTTTGGCTGTTTGCTGCGTCGATTTGCTTTGTTTGTACCTTCTGACTCGGTTTGCTGCATTGATTTGCTCTGTTTGTACCTTTTGACTCTGCTGAGTTGATTTGCTCTGTCTGTATCTTTAGACTGTTTGTCACGTCGATTTCCTCTTTCTGTAGCCTTTGACTCTGTTCGCTGCGTCTCCTTGCTTTGTTAGTACCTTGTGACTTGGTCTGCTGTGCCGATTTGCTCTGTTTGTAGCCATTGACTCAGTTTGCATCATCAGTTTGCTCTTTTTGTAGTTTCTGATTGTTTGCCGCGTCAGTTTGCTCTTTTTTGTAGCCTTTGGTTCTTTTCGCTGCGTTGATTTCCTCTGTTTGTAGCCTTTGACTCTGTTTGCGTCGTCAGTTTGTTCTTTTTGTATCTTTTGACTCGGTTTGATGCTTAAATTTGTTCTGTCTGCAGCGTCTTGGTGTACTACATCAGTTTGACAGATAAATGCCAGGAAAAGAATGAGAGTATATTTTCTCATTTCATTTCAGCTACGTAGTATTTCGTTGTTTTCGTAGTAGTCGCACTGTATCTCGATGTAGTTGTTCAGCAGATGTTGCACCTGCATAGTGTTTTATTGCAATAGCACAGTATTTTACAGTGGTTACATTGTAGTTTGTTGTAGCTACATGGTATTAAGGTGCATAGAATTCATCTTTTTTGGGCTTCCAGAACATTTTTTTTTTTTTTTTTAAGACCTGTACTGTATGTAAAGGAGAAAAATTTTACAAATTTCGTTCTTCAGTAGCTGCATTGTATACCAGTGTTTTCGTTGTAATTTGACACTATTTCGTTGCTTCCATCATAGTGGCACTGTATTTCGTTGTGGTTGTGCAGCTCTTCGTTGTGGCTGAACAAGATTTCACTATCGACAGGGATGAGCGTATGTTTTGTCATTTCGCTATAACTGCAGTACAGGATTTCGTTACACAGAATTCCGCTTTTCTTCGTTTTAATATCTCTCCCTGTTTCGTCATGCTTGTAGGAAGAAGAACAGGGTATGTTCATACTGCCTTGCTGCTGTGTATGAGTTCGTTAGTTAAAGTTACACACCATCTTATTGTAACTGTGTAGTATATCGTGCTGTACTTCACTGTAGTAGTATATCGTGCTGTACTTCACTGTAGTAGTATATCGTGCTGTATTTCACTGTAGTAGTATATCGTGTTGTATTTCACTGTAGTAGTATATCGTGCTGTATTTCACTATCTTTGTAGGGCATTGTAGTCATTGTATACAGTCCTGGATTTCTTTCCCGTAATGCCTGTCCTATTTTCCTTGTGCCTGTAGGAAAAGGGTGCAATTTCCCGGCGGCTGTTCCTCCCCGTCCCATGCAGCTGTCCACAAATGTCCCCAGTTTGTTGTCATTTTTGCCGCCACATCCACGTTGAATTTCCAATCTCGGTGTCGCCTCTCTCTTGCCTGTGTGTGTGTGTGTGTGTGTGTGTGTGTGTGTGTGTGTGTGTGTGTGTGTGTGTGTGTGTGTGTGTGTGAGAGAGAGAGAGAGAGAGAGAGAGAGAGAGAGAATGTGTATACCGTACTGTATATTATGTATCTGGGTGTCCTGATGTGAGCGGTGAAGTACGTGTGTGTGTGTGTGTGTGTGTGTGTGTGTGTGTGTGTGTGTGTGTGTGTGTGTGTGTGTGTGTGTGTGTGTGTGTGTGTGTGTGTGTGTGTGTGTGTGTGTGTGTGTGTGTGTGTGTGTGTGTGTGTTTGCTGACAGTTATGGATTTATTACAATTTAAACCTTAACGTGAACGAAAGTTAAATAATTTCGTATATACTATTCTGTACTGTAAATTCTCATCCAAGAATAATTTATAATACTGCAGACAATACAACACTTATAATGCTCCGTAACTGTACGATAACCAGTACGTGTTTTAGTTTTCATATCCTACGTTTGCATCTGTCCATCCTCCTCACCAGAGCTCGTTCCTACCCCGGAACGAACAATATATATGGTAGAGTATTATCTCCATGCCTGTAGCTTAGATCTCGGCGTACCGTTGAGTCTTTTTCGATGATGCTGTATATATGGATTTTCTCGCCCCACAAAGCAGGCTTGTTAAAGGGAAGTGCGGTAACATGATATCACTCACAGTCAACACAAAACCAACTGACGGCATGCTACTGAGTCAAATTTAATTCAGTTAAAAAATAATTATATACTCTATTGGTCAAGATAAAACTATGAACCAAAAATCGAAGGTATGCCATTTAACAAAAGTTGCCCTTCTTCCAGTAATTAGAACTGAGCTAAATAAATGAATAAATGATTAAATAAACAAATAAATAAACACACACACACACACACACACACACACACACACACACACATACATTAATATCTATCTGCCTATCTATCTGCCACTCTATCTATCTACATACTCTACTCAGCTATAATTAATACAGACAGTCAAAAATTTACTCTGCTCTATGCATTTTTTATAACATTCAAACAAATGAAAAAAATCAAGCCGTTTCCTCATCTCAGCTCTGGAACTGTATTTAAAGCATAATTTTCCACAGTTTTTAATAATTCCAGCGAGGAGGAAATGACACGACGGGGACGAATATACTTAAAAGTTGGGCGGGTTAGCTGCCTTCATGGCAGCACCTCAATATGAATGATGCAAGGAGGGCCGCTGCCGGAAAATGAGTGTAATATGAGTCGGTTTGTGGCAAATCACGATCAAAGGAGGGCTGGGCGTCGCTCCCTGGGTCCCATAAGATGTGACGCTAGACGACATAATTCGTTTGTCGTATCCTTAAAACATTACCGATGAAGGCCGGGTGCGGGGTCAAGAAATTTATCCTTGTCAGTATTCGCGAGATTTAATCTGGAGGTTGACTTTACTATGATGCATGAGAACCAGGCAAAGTGCAGATGTTAAGATATGTGTGCTGAGCTCAGTTGGTTTTATACTTTAAAATAATATTATGTCATCACAACACTATAACAATCTGGTATGGATGTAAGAAAAAAAATCACTCTTTAGACAACTCCGATAAGATTAAACACAGAAAATTAGGGAAGGATATCGTTGGCTTGAAGTGTGTCATATTAGAAATCTATTTGAAGCAAATTAGGTACTGAATAGCTTACACAACAATCTTTCTGTGCAGAAGAGGAAAGAAGGAAAAAATAATTCTTTCCTTGTGCCCGAGGAGGAAAGAAGAATATTTAATTCCTTTTTTAGTGCACGCATTCTCGTCGGTTTGGAAAGAACTCTTACACCTCCGCCTTATCAGTTTCTCTCTGAAAATGATACTTACATAATATTTAAGTAGTCTATGTTAACTATGCTGATATTAGAAAAGATCAAGATATCATGCCCGAGAAGAGTAAGTAAGAAGTATGCATAATATATCGTCGTTAAGATATTCTGCAAGCTTCCTAGCTGTCGAGTATACAGTCCTAACCCTATTCGGTCGTATTAACAGAACCGATTGCTCGAAAATGTAAACAAGCTCCTAATTTACGAAGGTCGTTTACGGAACACCAGTCACTGTTAGATCTAATAAGACTAAATTCAATATTCTATCATCTTAACATGTCTCAAAGATTATTTTTTTAAAAATTGTGTGCTGCTCCAAACTTTCATGGCATGAATTTTAACCCTTTCAGTTCGGTAACATGTCTGTTGTAACTTCTGCTAATTTCAGATAATTTTATTCCCATATTAGTTACCCCAAACTTCAACCTACACCAGTTCACGTCAAGCAGATTTTCTGTGAACAGAGGACACTTGTAATTTGATGTATGGTTAAGAAAAAAAATAGTTTTTCTTTCCTCTGTTCATCTTCTGTAAAAAAGAGTAGAGAATTTTTTTTCGGATTTAAATGCTGTAGTTAGACTAGTCCTTCAATAAACTCTTTCACTAGTTCGGTGCTCTCGAAAATTGCATAAAGTAACCTGATTGGTACAAGAAGACTGCAATTAACGTGTCCCCGGATTGAAAGAGTTTGCAATACAGGCCCAAGTATCAGAAGTTTCCTAAATATCTACCCTCAAACGGGAAGAGCATTATTGAAACACAGCTCATATTCTGGTCAGTTAAGGAAGTTCCCTAACACCTTCTCCTAAGCGATATATGCTGCTTATTACACCTAACTATCCTATACTGTTATATATATCCTTCAAATATTGCCATACTTCGCATTAATAACATATAAAAGAATATTAACCAGCCATATCCCAAAATAAATCGCTAAGTGGAGTTCGGATGCCTCCTTATCTAACGAAAATGCTAGAGGAGTGGCGCCGCGTTGATCACTGTCAGACACATCGTGGCAGACATCCCTAAGCCGTATGTATAAAGGATCCTAACCAATACCCTCTATAGGTAAGTCTCCATGGCAGTTAAATACAATCGGCAAATACCGCGTAGGTGTATTTTTCACTTTAATTAATATTCATACTGGTTAAGTTGCTACGTGTTAAATGTTACGCGTTTGGTTATGAATGAGGATACAAACATGCTCGCATGAGCCCTAGGACCTTGGTTCATTTTAATTTTGCTTTTTCCTAGCGATTTTATGCAGCCTAGGGTAGAATTTTTTTAACCGTAGGAGACAGATTTAGCCTTAATAAATCCCATCCATAGTAGAGGTCTTTACTGAGGATAATATGATTGTCTGTTAGCAGAAAAATAAAAAAATAACCAAAAAGGACGTCAGCCTGATTCAGTTGGTATGAAGTAATGCTGCTGATTTCCAGTATAACGCCTTAGTCGGCGAGGTAAGAGTGAGACAATTTGAATCCGAAAGCATCGAAATGTCACCTTACACCCCGAGGATGCCTAGAGTATATTGATGGCTATCTACCTACCATGTTTCATGCCTTTACAACAAACTGTCTGGTCTGTGGCCCTCTTTTGGAGATTTTCGACATGCTGCACTTGGCGCGTGTCACGTGCCACTTACACCGCCGGGGTGTGATGAAACCTGTCAAAAAAATTAAAGAATGGGACTATCATATGGTGCAAACTACGCAGTGATCGGCCTTGTGGTAGCTGAGATATAAGCTTCTCAAAAGCGTTATGGTCGAGCCGGGTTGGGCCGCTCATATATTATGGTAGAAAATGCCACTGCTTGATGAGAAACTAGCGAGGGCTTCGCCCTCGTTCGTAATTACTATTAATACCAGCCACGATAAAGAAACTGGTATTGTTTTCAATTTGTTCCTCTGTCCGTGTGTGAATCTGTTAGCACGATAACTTAGCAACCGCTCAAGACATCACAAAATTTTACAGGTGTAGTAGGGATGAAAATCTCCTACGAGTTCGAAATTGGTGAAAGTAGGTCAAGGTCTGTGTGTCTGTTAGCACGATAACTTCACAACAGCTCAAGTTACCATCACAAATTTTTACAGGTGTGTAGTAGGGATGAGACCCTACGAGTTCGACACTGGTGAAAATAGGTCAAGGTTTAGGTCATAATCCGAGCCGCACTAGATATGTATCGGCTCGCAGCTGGTGTGATTCCCCCCTCGGGGGAGGACCCTCAAGTTATTATTATTATTATTATTATTATTATTATTATTATTATTATGAAGTACGTGAAAGGGTACAGCAGGGAAGAAAGGTTGTTGGTACACTGAAAGCAGTGATAAGAAATAGGGAGGTGAGTATGGAGGTTAAGAAGTCACTGCATGATGGTATTGTGATCCCTACCCTGACGTATGGAAGCGAGGCGTGGACATTGCAAGAGGGGAACGGGTCAAGAGTGAGAGCAGTGGAAATGAGTTACTTGAGAGGAGCATGTGGAGTGACGTGGAGGGACAGGCTGACGAATGAAGAAGTGAAGGAACGTTGTGGGGTAGATGTGGATGTGGTTGAAAAGATTAGGAGAAATACACTGAGGTGGTTTGGACATGTGGAGAGAATGGAGAATGAAAGACTGACTAAGAGGGTGTATGTAGGTGAGGTGGAGGGAGGGAGAGGGAGGGGTAGACCGAGGATGAGGTGGAGGGATGGAGTTTAGAGGTATATGAGGGAGGGGGGGTGAGTTGGGGGGAGGGGAGTCAAATGGTGGGTGACAGAGTGACTTGGAGGCGTTTTGTCTGCGGCCACCCTTTGCGGGATTAGGGCGTCGGGCTATAGATAGATAGATAGATAGATTATTATTATTATTATTTTTTTTTTTGATATTATTATTATCATTACAACAACAACAACAAAAACAACAACAACAACTACTACTACTACTACTGCTACTGCTACTACTACTACTACTACTACTACTATTACTACTACTACTACTACTACTACTATTAGTATTTTAATTATTATCATTATTATCATTAATATTATCATTATTATTATTGATATTATTTTCCTACCCAGTCGTACATCTTGACGTTTGGTTTCTCAGCGGCCTTGAGTCTAACAAATGGCATTGGCTGTATTTAGCGGCATGGAGGTGCATCTATAATCTCC
>NC_136975.1:7386685-7479185 GCF_032717465.1 Coenobita brevimanus | reverse complement strand
CACACACACACACACACACACACACACACACACACACACACACACACACACACACACACACACACACACACAAAGATAGGAGCTAAAATGAAATGCAAGGGAGAGAAGACAAGAGCAAGAAAGAATAAAGAAAGAAATGTTAGGAGGAAAAAAGAGATGAGACAAAAATGAGGGTAACAAAACGAATTAAAGAAACCTTAGAAGAATAGAATGAGAGAGAGAGAGAGAGAGAGAGAGAGAGAGAGAATTACCACAAACAGTAAGAGGAAAAATCAATTACACGGACTCTGAACTCCTTCAATATGGTGACGTCTTTTCTGCTTTAATTCTCGATATCTCCAAAACTCTTTAATTTAGGCGTGACTTTTAGACTTGAAGGCGTTGGATATTACCTTCATTAACTTCTAGGCTCTAGGGTCCGTATTCTCCCTTGCACTTCTTCCTTAGCAATTTATTTCAGGATATGGCTAGTTAATATCTTTTTGTGTGTTATTTATGCAGAGTATGGCGATATTTGCAGGATTTATCTAACAGAGAATAGGACAGTAGAATGTAAGAAGCAAAATAAATCGCTTAGGAATGTGTGTTAGGGGGATACGGGCCCAGGTGTTTCTGAAGCTGGATTTTGTCTTCTATTCGTACTGAATTAGATTTTAAAAATAATGTCAACGGGCTAAAGTTGTTAATGGCAGATTTAGGATATGTAGAAACTGAAAGAAGGAAAAGGAAAAAAAAATGACAGGAAATAGCAATGTAAAAAGCTAAAAGGAAACTATATGACACGAAACAACAATGTAGCAAGATAAGGAAAAAAGCAGGAAATAACAATGTAGAAAGCTAAAAAAAAAAAAAAAAAAAAACTATATGACACGAAACAGTAAAGTAGAAAGATAAAAAAAAAAAAAAGACACGAAATAACAAAGTTGAAAGCAAAAAAAATGTCATGAAATAACAATGTAGAAAGCTAAAGATAAAAACACAACAGGAAATAGCAATACAGAAAGCTAAAAAAAATGACAGTAAATAACAGTGCACAAAACTTGAAAAAAAAAAAAAAAAAAAAAAAAAAAGGCTGGAAATAGAGATGTAGAAAGCTAAAAAAAAAAAAAAAAGTCAGGAAATATCAAAGTAGAAAGCTAAGAAAAAAAAAAAACAGGAAATTGCACTGCAGAAAGCTGAAAAAGAAATGACAGGAAATTGCATTGTAGAAAGCTAAAAAATGACAGGAAATAACAATGTAGAAGGCTAAAAAATTACAGAAAAGAGCAATGCAGAGAACTAAAAAAAATGACCGGAAATAGAGATGTTGAAAGTTAAAAAAGAATAATGGCAGTAAATAGCAATGTAGAAAGCTAATAAAACTGACAGGAAATTGCAATGTAGAAAGCTAAAAAAGAAATGACAAGAAATTGCACTGTAGAAAGCTAAAAAAAATGTCAGGAAATAGCAATGTAAAAAGCTAAAAAAAAAAAAATGACAGGAAATAGCAATGTAAAAAGCTAAAAAGAAAAATGGGAGGGAGGAGGACGATGAAACAGGGTAAGGAAGAAGCATAATGTGGCGGTGAACTGAACTAAGAAGACAAACACACAACACCCAGCAAGACTCACTGAACAAGACTAACATCGGAGGAGGTCCCCTGACTCACCACCAGTTCACCTTTACTTTTCTTATTTAGCCTCTTTGTTTACCATTCAGTACAAACCCCAGCACCCCGAGGAACACTGTCGCAAAAAAACAAGGAGTAATGAGACAACAGGGCAAAGAAACACGACAATCATATGGTGAAAGATATAACGCTGATAAAATAATGCTACATATTTCCTACTATGAAAATAATAGTAATTACCATGGCTATAAGGCTACGATAAAACAACACGCTAATTCCAAGCTTCTACAAGTGTTCTATTCAGCTCGTACATCTTCAATTATCTCAGGGCCGAGAGGAAACGAGTCTCCAGCTGGGGTTTGTAGGAGACAGTTTTCGTCGATATAAGCATGTCGAAAAAGGTATGTCTATATCAATTACTCCTATCTTTCTGTATCCATCTGTCTGTGTATATTGATGGTATATCCTTTGTTTCCACTAAGAATGACAGTTTTATATAAATGAAGTTAACTATATTTAATTTTTTCCCCATGGCACTGCGGCTACAATTTTGATTTTTGAGGGTCACCGGCTGAATACCTCTGACCTACACTATTTACAGGTATACAAAGCAGTTGTTATTTGGCTTTAATCCCACTTGTATCATAACTGCTCTTTTTACCTGTGTTGAAAAATTCTCACTCAGAATTAGTATCAACAACCAACGTATTAAATTATAAATCCCGGCTGCATTAATCAAGTATATTTCCATTTTTGTCACCAGCGGAAATACCAAACCACAATGTCCACGAATATTATCAGATATTCAATGGAAATTTGTTCCTGCAAACGTAACAGTATTTGCGTCCATCCTTTTGATATTACATACAGGTAGTAATACAGGTTTAAGACCCAAGCTTTCAGGCTAATACCCACTACAGTTTATTTAGAGCATGTGGATCCTAAAAGTCAGATCATGCCAGCTGCCAGGTTTATTGACCCATTAGAATAGGTCTCAGGCTGATATTTTGTAAACCAATGCATCGCTTGGTCTGTATACTTGGTCAAAATTCAGCAGTCTTTGGGAATATCATGCAAATTCTGGATGTCTTTTAAAAATACTCATTCCACTGCGATATACAAACTCACTGCCATCCACAGTTGCCTGTCTTTACTTTTACATTCCTTCTGGAGATTCAGAAAGGCAACAGTCAAACCTCCTTTCGAATTCCAAAATCTTTTCTGCTGCACGTTTTTATAGCCACCCTCTTCTCCACATGCTAACTTCTCTGTCCGTGCTTTTACCCACAACACTCACTTTAAAATTTCACTCCAGGGCTCTGTATCCATATTCATTTCCCCTGGACGACTGCTATTCCCTCAGTCCTTTAGATCCCTCTCCATTTCCTTCAGATATCATATCCTATTTACTTTCTCTCTAGTGCTTCATCCATTCTCTTCAAACATTCTCTTTACACTCTTTTAGTTCTCATCCTCTTTCACTGTCCCCGCTACTCTTCATCCATTCTCTTCCGACTTTCCCTTAGCACTCTTTAAGCTTTCCCTCTCCAACTGATACACACATTTGTCTTTGCCTCTCCTCCACTCTTTGTTTTATCATCACCTGGAACCACATCACCTACTTCCTCTTCATTCCACCATCCCCTCTTGCTGGATCTCATTATTCTTCTCCCCTCACGACTTATACTACCTCCTTTAAAAGTTCGCCTTACTTCTTCCACCTCAATCAACTTCATTAGCATCATCCCTAATCTAAATTTTTTCTAAATAATTTAAAACTAAACCAACTAGCTCTCTCTACGATCTCTCCATTTCATACAGCACTTATTACCTCCTTACAAGATCCCACTGCTTTTTCCACCTCGGTAACTTCATCAGCATCATCATTAATCTGAATCCTCTGACATTAAGCCTCCTAGATTTGTCCACAGTCATTCCTGTAGCTTTTTCATTTTATCACGATTTTTACTTCTCTCCCCTGTTACCATTTTTCCTTTTTCTTTATGTTATTATTATTATTATTATTATTATTATTATTATTATTATTATTATTATTGTCGCCATCATCATCATCGTCAACACACACACACACACACACACACACACACACACACGATATGTCGATATGTGGGTCATGGGTCCTGGAGAGTTGTGTACCCCCTCCACAATATGTCTACCCCCGATGTATATATGTCCCCCCCCCAGCGGGCAGACTATTTTACTGTGAGCTTGTAATAAACTCCTTATCTAGCTGTTTGTACATGGAGTTTCTATCACCAAAATATTGCAAGTTACAGTTGATTAAATTTACGCCTCTCGCCGGCTCAGTGGTAACGCTCTCGCCTAGCATCTGCTACGACGGGGGTTAACTCCTTGCTCGGGATGCGAAAAGTTTCACTGACGAAGAGTGTAGGTACTGTCCCCTTGAGCAAGTGGATGGGTGTGTGCGTGTGTGAAGGCCAAGGCTTTGCAGTTAGATCGGACTGTATGAGCTCTCAGCTCTCTTCTGGCTGACGATCTCAACCATCACGTGATCTTGACCGACCCGGTGAATTACACACAATACCATTTCTCACTTTCCTGCCTCTGTCTACATGTACACATGTGGTGGAAGAATAAATCTGTGATGCATAAATACCTCCCCGTAAAATGGCCCTTAAAGGCATTTGCATATTCATTCTTTTCTTTTCTTTTTTGTCGCTCTTTTACTTCTTCCATTTTCTCCACCCTCCATAATTACTTTAAAAAAAAAAAAAAAAAATACTAAAATCCTATCCAATATAAATGCCCTTTAAAGCATTTTCATATTTTTTTCACTCCTGAGCCCGTATTCTCTCCAGTTATGGAAGCCCCCTAACATCGTTTCCTAAGCGACTTATTTTGCTCATTACACCGTACTCTCCTCCTTCATGTTACACAAATCATTGTAATATCCCCATACCGTGCACAGTTACCCTACAAATGGATATTAATCAGTCATATCCAAAACTAAATCACTAAGGAAGAGGTGTCAGGGAGTCTCCATTAACAACGAGAATATGGGGACTTCTATCCAAAAAATAAACCACTATGGAGGAGGTGCTTGGGAGCCTCCATAAACAACGAAAATATGGGAGCATGTACCCTCTCACCCCCACCCCAACCTCGCCCTCAAGAACCCTTTCCTCCTCCTCTTCCTCTTTTGCATTTAGATCACCTTTGAGAATGACTCTTTCACCTCCGATAAACTTGCTCAAGCATACTTTTTACAACTATTCATGATTTTCTACCTTCCTCTCACCTCTCTATCATCAGCTGGAGTTTACGAGCGCATAAGCACACACGTTTATACGGATGATTTTATTTTCACCCAAACATCGACATCCATCATTTCATCGTCTTTACTACTTCCGTGCTCTCTCTCTCTCTCTCTCTCTCTCTCTCTCTCTCTCTCTCTCTCTCTCTCTCTCTCTCTCTCTCTCTCTCTCTCTCTCTCTCTCTCCGTAATGTCCTTGTGAGCGTGAGTCTTATCGTGGATTTGCTCGTTTTGCTTGGAATCTACGAGCACTGACATCCCTTGGGGCGCCAGTATTGATATAGCGGTAATGGGCGATGCTAATGCTCACTTGATTGTATACGTGGTGATAGGCGTCTCTCTCTCTCTCTCTCTCTCTCTCTCTCTCTGCACCATGTGAAGAGGATGAGGAATAGATTGCCTATGGAAATGTGAATGAGGTAGAAGGGGAGAGGAGAAGGGGGAGACCAAGGACGAGATGGAAGGATGGGGTAGAGTGCTATATGAGTGAGGGTGGTGCTGAGTTCGAGAAATCGCAGTCTGATGGCGAAGGACTGGGTGAGATGGAAGGGATTTATGTGGGCGCTAATTTCGGGAATAACGCTTTTGGGCATAGATAGACAGATAGACAAAGATATGGAGGTGGATGGAAGGATGATAGATAGATAAGTAGATAGATAGATAGATGTGTTAATAGAGGCACAGTCGGGGTCAAAGTTATGTGATATGGGTACGTTTCAATTCTTTTTTTTTTTTTTTTGCTCTGTCTCTTTTTGCTCAAACATAACATAAAATTTCCATCTTTCCAATTTAGATGTTGAGGTTTAACAAAAGATTAATCCTAGAATATGATGCTAGTCACGAAGAAGTGCTATGAAAAGGATGCAGAGCCATAGCACTGTCTTGTCACTGAGCAGCGTGAAATAAGCTGCGAAAGGCAAAATATCTGGGCCAAGTTAAGGAAAAAGAACTTTAGCTTCAGGTGATGTTATGAAAAGAAATTATGAACACGAGAACTTAATTATAACGTTCACTTCATCCTAAATTATTTACTGGATCTTCCCAGCTGAATAAAATGGTCTGGAAAGTTTATTTCACTTGAACCTGGCCTAGATATTCGTCCTTTTGTAGCTTATTTCAGTTGACATTGTGGCCGAAAGGGTGCGATGGTTCTACATCATTTATAAAGCATTTTTTCGAGACTAGCTTCATCTTCCAGTGCTAATCAGTTGTTACAACTCAGAAATCGAGATGGAGCTGTGTTAGTCTTAGGCCGGATTAAAGTAAAAGGAGTGTAGCAGCAATAATTAATGAGGGTGTAAAGTTTTCCGGAATACGATTATGTTGTCTCAGAAACCTTCACCTCGTAAAAAATATCGAACTTCCGCCCCCCCTCTCTCTCTCTCTCTCTCTCTCTCTCTCTCTCTCTCTCTCTCTCTCTCTCTCTCTCTTTCAAGTTTTTCGCCGTTCTAGCCAACCAGACGACATTCATGTTCCATTTTGTCCTCCTTTCCTTCATCCCTCCCTCGCTCCCTCCCTCCCTTCCTTCCTACCTTCCTTTCTTCCCTCCTTCCTTCCTTTCCTACCTTCCCTCCTACCTTCCTTCTTTGCTTCCTTCCTTCTGTCCTTCCTTTAACTTGCTACCATTTTTCTCCTAGTTTTCCCATGTAACCCTTTCAGCACTATGATTCTTTTTACTATTATTCACTTACAGCCTGGCAATGTTATTCAGTTTAGAAGAAACCTGTTGTACTGTGCCAACTGGAAAAAAAAAATGACTGTGTACTTGGTGAAAAACGACTTACATTCAGGTTATATTTACAGTAGATCTTATTTTGGAATACGGAAGATGTCTCGTAAAGATTTATTTACTTATTTATTCATCTGGAACTTCAGGAGGTAATCCTGGGGTTAATATGATGTAAAAAAAAATGCTACATCAACATAGATCCATTTTCAACCCATACGGTGCTTGTGTTATTGATGGTCTGATGGGCTAAAATGGTTTCTATTATGATTAACCCATTAGATCATCAGCAGCTCCGTAACAGTTGACAGTTAGATCCATGTTAATATAGCATTTTTATAGTTCATAATTAGTCTTAGAATAAGGTCCTGCGATTTCCAAAAAAGGTCGCGTGATACCTGAGTGTTTCTATAATTACATCTAAGCTTCTGTGTTAGTACCCTTCATATATACTTCGTCTTACTGCTGCTTTCTGATGTCTTCCCTTTTCTTCTCTACAATTTTTGAACTCTTCTCTCACTTTCATCCCTTTCCTCACCTATAATTTTTGAAGCTCCATATGATTTTCTTCCATTTTCTCATCATCAAATTTTGATTCTCCTCTCTCTCTCTTCCATTTCCTCTCCAGTTATTGTTGAAGCCCCCCTCTAATTCTTTTTTTTTCCTCACTTCTTCCATTGATTCGTTTCCTTTTCCCCACCTACAGTTTTAAACCTCTCCTCTGATTCTTTTCCTTTTTCTCGTCTATAATTTTTTAATTTCCTCTCTGATTCTCTTCCATTTCCTTACCTATACTTTTTGTCTTAGCCCTCCTGTTCCGCTCCGTCTCTCCCTTTCCCTCCCCTCCAGCACGCTAAGCTCCATCTCTTTCCAAATAATCCCTCAAACTTTTAACATCACCACATTTCTACCTCCCCACGCCTTCATTTACTGATTCCTTCTGGGTTTCCGTAAAGCTCCGATCCTGCTATTTCCTCCCCTATCTATCCTTCCCCTATCCCTAAAATTCCTCAGTACTTCCATCTCCACTGCTCCTCTGAACTCTCTGCTTCCTTTCCCCCCCCATTATGGCGGGCACATGGCACCCATTTAACTATCCAGTCCTACCTTTTTTCTATCCAACTGGCTTGTAAAGGCTAACCTGTACTCCGTCTGTCATGTATGCAACTGGAATGAATTAGAACTGCGTTCCTTAATCTGTCTTTCCCATTGCCTATGATCTCCAGTCTTTTAAATCCAATGTAGCTAGGCATCTGGAAGTGATCGGATATTGAATTTGACTTTCTTTTTTGTTAAATTACCTTCGGGAGGAAGAAGGATGTTTATGCTTTAGGTTATTTCTTATTTACGTAAAACTCAGCCCCTTGTTATTCTTTTCCTACCATTATAATTCCCCAAATAAGTCCTGTTCTATTTCCTCCGCTCCTCATCCATCCCCATCCTCGGTGATTGAACTCTCCCTCCCTCCCACTCTTCTTCCCTCCCTCCCTCTCTCTCCGCCTCCCTCAAACTCATCCATACTTTCAACATCTCTCAACTTTTAGGAGACTATAATTCCCACGTAATACCCGACGCGATAAAAGCGAAATTAAAAACCTTTGAGCGTAAATTCCTTCCGGCAGTATTTTTCCTCCAACCCCTCCTCCCGCAATCCCTCCTCTCCCCCCACCTTTTGACTCCCCTCCCTTTCTCTCTATTTTCTCTACCCTTCTTTCTATTCCCGCTCCCTTTCCCTCTGCTTCCCCCTCCCTTTCCCTCTGCTTCCCCCTCCCTTTCCCTCTGCTTCCCCCTCCGCATTCCCTGTGCTTCTCCTCTCCTTTCCTCCTACTCTCTCCCACTCCCTCTGTTCTCCTCCATTCCACCTTTGCTCCTCCTCCCCCTCTTTCCCTCTCCTCCTCTTCCATCTTCTCTATGCCCTCCTTTCCCCAACCCCTTGACCTCTTTCGCTCCTTCCGTGACTGTTCCTAATGTTTCGCAATCTCCTTAACCACACCTTCCTCTTCTGCCCCCTCCCGCTTTGCCATGCTCCCTCCCCCACCTTTTGACCTCATTTCGTTTTTTTCCTCCCTCCCCCATCACTCCTCCCCCCTCCCACACTCTTGACCCCTCCCCCCTCCCCTCACCCTACAGTTCCTTATGTCAGCCAGTGTTCCGGACCTGCTCGATGGTTTCAGAGGCTGTTTGGGTCTGGCGCAGGGGAGGTGGTGTCGGTGGGGTGGGGTGTATACTGAGTAACTTTGGATTTCATAGTCAAGAAAAGGATAGCAGTAGGGAGATGAGGAAATGGTATCTAGCTGTTTTTCTGTCTGTCTACCTGTCTGTATGCATGTGGAGATAGATTGATATAATATATATATATATATATATATATATATATATATATATATATATATATATAAATATATATATATATAATATATATATAGAGAGAGAGAGAGGAAAAGAATGGAAGGGGAGAGGAAAAAGAAAAACCAGAGGGAAAGGACGTAGAAAGAGGGAAAAAAAAGGGGAGAGGGAAAAAAGGGGAGAGAGAGAAAATGGGAGGGAGAGGAAAGGCGACGTAATGGAAAAGAAAAAAAGAAAGGAAAGTGAGGGGAAGGGGCCAGGAGGGAAGTGAGGGGAGGTGATCAGAACAGAGGATTACTGGGGAGAGAGAAAAGCGTGAGAGATAGAAGTGAAGGGAAAGAAGGTAGAGTCTCTCTCTCTCTCCCTCTCTCTCTCTCTCTCTCTCTCTCTCTCTCTCTCTCTCTCTCTCTCTCTCTCTCACTTCCACTGGCGCCAGACGACATAATTCATTACTGGAATGAGGATGAAAGTAAGGGATGGGGTGGACAGGTGTATGAGTGAGGGGGTCTGAGTTGAAGGGAGGGCAGAATGATGCCAGAGAGCTGTCTGACATGGAGGGGATTCGCTTGTTTTAGGGATTAAAGCGTTCGGCTATGCTGTTGATAGATGACGGGTAGATAAACAGATAGAAAGAAAAAAAGATAGACAGACGGATAGGCAGACAGACAGAAAGCTAGACATATAGATAAAGAGATAGAACTGGACACACGGAATCAGAAAATCATGAAAACTACGGAAACCAACCTTTTTTTTGACGACATAAATTTCACATAGGGAAGTATAGTAGTAGTAGTAGTAGTAGTAGCAGTAGTAGTAGTAGTTGTTGTAGTAGCAGTAGTAGTAGTAGCAGTAGTAGTAGTAGTAGTAGTAGTAGTAGTAGTAGTTGTTGTTGTTGTTGTTGTAGTAGCAGTAGTAGTAGTAGTAGTAGTAAAAGTAACAACACCCTCATTCCCAACAACAAGAACTTCAAATACTTCTACAACAACGACCACTACAATCCCTGATCTTACCACACAACAGGAGACACATCGAGCCTTCCCCCAGCACTCAGAAGGCCAAGGCAGTTCAAGGAAGCCGGAGGAAAAAAAAAATCTCTCTGAATACTTGGCCATTGAGCCACTAGGAAGCACCACCATTAGTTCCATTAAATATCTTGCTCTTAATGCCAGGCTCCGCTCAGATGGGTGAGAGTGAGGGTGAAGGTGAGGGTGAGGGTGAGAGGGTGAGGGTGAGGGTGAGGGTGAGGGTAAGGGTGAGGGTGAGGGTGGGGGAGATACGAGAATATGTGAGTGAAAGTTATGATCAAGAATGAACCAGGAAAGGTAAGTAAAGAATGAGGGATGGGTGAAGGGTGTGGGAATGTGTATGTAAGATGGGTGAGGGGAGTGAGGATGGAGAGACGCTTGAGGGAGAGGGTAAAGAGCGGGAAAGGATGAGGGAGAGGGTGGAGACAGGTCAAGGGAAAGAAGCTGAAGGAAATGGCGAGAAGGTAAGGGTGGGAAGAGAGTGAGGGGTGAGGGTTGCAAGTGGGAAACACTGAGGGTGGGGCTTGGGAGAAGGGAAGGAGTCGGAGTGGGGAAAGGGTGAGCAAGTGTGAGAGTCGGGAGAGGATGGGAATAAGTGAGAGTGGGGAGAGAGTGAGAAAAAGTGAGAATGAGAAGAGGGTGAGAAAAAGTGAGAGTAGGAAGGAGGTGAGAAAGAATGAGAGGGGGAAGCAAGTGAGAAAATGTGAGGGTGGAAGTGACAGAGTGAGGGTGAAGAGAGGATGAGAAGGGGCAGAGGGTGAAAGTGGGTGAGAGAGCGGAACGTAGAGAGGGTGACATAGTAAAGGAGGAGAGACAGTGAGGGAATGAGGGAGATGGGATGGTTACAGAGTGAGGGACGTGAGAGGAGGAAAGGGTGAGGGAGAAAGGGGGTGGAGAGGGTGAGGGAGAAAGGGGGTGGAGAGGGTGAGGGAGAAAGGGGGTGGAGAGGGTGAGGGAGAAAGGGGGTGGAGAGGGTGAGGAAGAAGGGAGGGGGAGAAGATGAGTGAGACGAAGGGGGAGAGGGGGAGAGAGAAGGAAGGGGGAGAGAGAAGGGAGGGGAAGAGAGAAGGGGGGAGAGAGAAGGGAGGGGGAGAGAGAAGGGAAAGGGAGAGGGTGCGGGACAATGCAGGGGGAGGGGATGAGAGGAAGTAAGACGGAAAGGAGGGATAGTGAAGGAGACGGGAGGGAGAGAGAGAGGGAGAGAAACGGAAAGGGGAAAGGGTGAGAGAGAAGGAAGGGGGAAAGGGTGATGTACAAGGAAGGGTGAGAGGGTGAGAAAAGAAGGGTGCAAGAAGTCGGGTGGAGAGAGGGTGAGGGAGTCAGAATGCCTCACTAGAACATCCTGAAAGGCAAGGATTTTCTTTTTTAATCCTATCTGCTCCTTCCACTCCAGCCTCATGCCACCCCACTTCCATCATCCCATTAAGAAATCTGAAACCGTATCTGCCTTGGATTAGGACAGTTTTTAACACCTCTTCCTTGGCTATTTGTTTGCCTATAGCCTTATTGCTCTAAACTGGCCTAGAATTACGATCTCTCTATCTTGAATGCTGGGCTGGTATAAAGATTAATGCCAAAATAAGATACTGGTCACGAAGAAGTGCCATGGGAAGGATGCAGAGCCGTAGCATTGTCTTACACTGCCAATGAGCTATGTGCAAATAATTTGTAACTGAATAAGAATATGGGCGAAGATAGTGTCAGAGAATTATAATATATCTCATAAGGAATAAAAAAAAAATTGGGAACACTGTTACTGTTTGTTTCCACTGTTGCATATTAAGAGGCAGCTCAGTCATCTACACTGAAATAAACACTAAAACTACAACATATTCGTTTTATCTTAACTTGACCCGGATTTTCGTTCTTTTACAGGTTGCTTCGCACACCTCAGTGTCAGAATAAAGCACTACTGTGGCTCTACATCCTTTCCACTACACTTCTTCATGACTAGCATCATATTTTAACCCTCTTGTTGCAACTCAGTATTAAAGACGAAGAGATGGCAATTTTAGAACAAGGTAAAGTAAAACAGGTATAGGCAACACATCTCTCAGACCTTCAGGGGTAGTAATGGTAAAAAAAGGTCTGAAATGAATTATCCAAAAAATGAATTTCCACAAAGTTCGTTAGTAGCGGTTATAATTTTGATTTATCATACTTTCCACTTCAATATTCACACTGATTTGGCTGAGAAGAGTTTGGCAGCTGCATTAGTGAAAATAACACGGCAAAAAATGTGAAATTATACGGGATTTGAGCAAAAAAAAGATATGAATGTACACCTAACATTTCAAAGTCTATAAAACTACATATTAAAAAAAGAAAAAAAAAACAGATGGAATATCATTTGGTGTGATACGCTTCTCTACGTGTGAAAAGGATAGTTCGTTTCAGTAATTATCTCCTGATCTCAGTTTTTGCTCTGTACTAAAAAATTATGGAAAAACTTGAAGCCTGGTGGTTAAGGGTGGATGAACCTGTTTTTTGGTGGAGCGAGACGGGGAGCGGATTCACGTGATCACACACTAGGGTCACGTCAGCAACATCAATGAAAAAAAAAAAAAATGCCGGAAAAAAAAAACGATAAGAAACTCAAGGACGAGATTTAACACAGAAGGACAAAAAAGGATAAAAAACTCAAGGGCCATACCTAAGACCATATTTTCATTAAGAGGCATACTAACACTTCCATACCAGTACAATTTGTTAAGACTTACGGCATGTTAATATTTTCTTGCACTTTATTAACGCAGACTCTGTCATTGGTTAATAGATACAAATAACCGATGATGAAATAGCAAGGTGTTGCCTGCAGCATATAGTATATATAGCTATGAAAGAAATGCTAAAAAACACTTCTAATCTGCCGAAAATACGGTATCTTGACACCACCTACATTATTTTTACTTTAACTTCGCCTAAAATTGCCTTATCTCCATCTTCAATGCTCAGTTGTAACAAGAGATTAAAACTAGAATATGATTCCAGTCACGAAGAAGTGCTAGAGAAGGGATATACAGCTGTAGTATTGTCTTTTCTAACACTGATGTACGAGCCGTATGCTGCAAAAGGACGAAAATAATTAAAGTCCAACTGTTAGATTTTTTGTTTAAATGAAAGAAGGACACCTGTAATCTAGTACATGGAATTTTTTAATGTATTTTTTTCCTTCCTCTGTTCCTCTGGAAAAAAAAAAAAGATAGGGAAGAAGGCTGGTACTGAACAAAGCACCACCGATCACAATTACCTTGGCAGACGAAACCATAGTGACTAAGAGAAAAATTATAACTAAAACGGTGAAATAACTTTTCATTTTCTGTAATAATGCTCTTCTCATAATCTCAGATCATAATGAGACCTATCCATTATTATAAAGTGGAACGGGAACAATTATCGATGCTGAACATAGTACATTTTCCACTCGTTTCATCTCAGTGGAAGCGACATGTTCACCTGTTACTGTGGTCATGGAAATACAGACGACAACAGTAATCTGGATTCCCAGCACAAAAACCCAGAGGCTGTCTATCACTTTCTTTTGTCTTCCCCCTCATTTCACTGAACCCATCCTCATCTTCACTCTCTTTTGGGGAATTTGTTTCGCCTTAGAGTGAACGGGCTGCTCACTAACCCCGATCTTTGAATGCTGACGGAGGGGGTGGATTTAATTAGCCAGTACCACAGACTAGGTGGCATGAAAGTAGTAACGGCTAAGGTATTAACAGTCAGGCTCCCATAACTACTCTCATCTGAATAAAATCGTCTGCTTCAGCTATCATAGCATGCTGAGTTTTCATAACCATTAGCGAGTTGCAAGTGGAGAGGAAGAAGACCTGGAAGTCTGAAAGCTATTAACGCCAGGATTAGCAGGGATTACTGAGGGATTGGTAGGATGAAAGTTCGCTGCGGCTACACCAGACATGCATAGAGGCTCCCCTACAAAAATGAAGGTGATATCAATTTGTCTTTTAAGTTCATCTTTGTTATCTCTACACAATAATATTTAGCTTAGGAGACCCCATACAAAGGGAAGGGGTTATTACTGAACATATTTACCTCCCCCCCCTGCGATAAGTCTCCTTTAAGCTTTATAAAACCGTCTGTAAGTTACAAGAATAAAGTGGAAAACTACACTGTCGGACTGACAAAGTTAAAAAGTGAGAAACTACTCCCCTCCTTTGACAACACCCACCTTGGAAGTGTCCAAAACATCGACCCCACTAACACCCTAGGACCACTTGAAGGAGGACTTGCATATGAAAAAACCAGTCAGACATGTTATCAGACACACCTATTCCACCTTTGTAGTAGTCCTCCTCCAGACCAACCAGCACCCCTTAGATTTTTTTTTTTTTTTTTTTTTGTCCGACTCTAGGCATAGGCTTAACAGCCTGCACTCAAGGCCCAGTAGTCCTCCTACATACATACACCTCTACATGTCACCACTTCGGCGCTAATACCCACCGTCCATATTGAATACATGCTAGGGCTGTCTCATACAGGACTGGTGTATTGGTATTAGCGGGGGTATTTTTACGACATGTCGGTGGGTCTTCTGGTAGATCGGTAAAGTCTGATTTTTATGTAATTCAAATCCTTAAACTGTTCCCTGCCCCAGTCGGGATTTGAACCTGGGTCCGGTAGGACTGCAGGTCACCTCTCTACCGATTGAGCCACTGCTTTCCCCAGACTGTCCTACGCCATCTGATATATCATTTTTGTCAGCAGGTTTCATTGCTGCCACAGGACGTGTGAGTAGATTACGAGGATACTGATGCAGTCTTTAAGTGGGCGTATGCCAATCTCATTACATATTTTCCTATTCAGTGATCATCGTGGGAAGGGGCACAGGTACCTGTAGAATAGCTGTCAGGAGTCGCAAGACCATTCTGAATCACTACCTCCAGTATAAACTGTGCTGGGATGCCCTGTGACTACCCTACAAATGTAGGAACAACAGACTATAATAACTGCATCTCATTCTAGGGAGGATCAAAGGCCCTCGTGAAGAACTCTGCTGCACCAGGAGTCACAGGTCAACCGCTGGGTTCTTGATCCTGAGCTGGGCTGAAGACACCCTGTAGTTCTTCTACTTCAGCAGAAGCCAGAATGACTGCATCTTGTCCAATGAAAAATTTAAAGCAATAATGGGGAATTCTCTAGCAGCAGGAGCTACAGAGTGTCTGTAGCCACCTCAATGAGGCAGAAGCCGCAGATCAAACTGACCCACAGCCATATAATCACAAAATAAAATGGAGAATGCCACAGCCCTAAGACTCACAAGCCTGTCTTTAAATATAACAACCAGTCAGAGCTCGTTCTGGGAGGCCTCTTGCCATATTCATATCTTGAATTTACACCGTGCCGTTGTACATGCCCATATTAAATCCTAATGAGCTACTTTACATTTTCCTGCGTCCTTTCATACACGATATTAAGTTAACTGTTGTTGGAGTGCATGAGTCACTCCATATTGCACAGTCGGGGCAGATGTGAGGCAGGTCAAGTAGCTCTGGTGTTCCCGACTCCCGTACCGATCATGTGTCCTGGTCATGGTGTTATTTGGTATATTTTAAAGGAATCATACGGCATATCCCTTCGCTATTTCTTATATCAGCTTTTCCATTCAGGATCCCGGGACCAAGGTACCCAGTTAGTCAGGCAGCTCAAAATAGCAAAGTTCCAATATTCAACAGCCACTCAGGTTTGTGTTGAGTGTGGATCTTCGTATTATCGAGTATGTGATCAGACGCAGGTGAAATCTGGAGTGGGTCGAGAAGTGGCTAATGGGATTCGGTCTTGGCTTCCATGAGTTGAATCTTGAGCGCAGGCTTGATGAAGTGAAAGTTGCGTCCTGAGAACCTGGTCTGACTTAATTACCGACAGTGTTAGTAGTCAGCACCTGTCCTTGTGATGAATGTGGTGGTAGTGGTGGTGGCTGACCTGGGGTGGCTGGGAACGTGGTGGTTGTTGGGGAGGGATGGTGGTTGTGGTGGTGATGATGGTTGTGGTGGTGGTAGTGATAGCTGTGATTGTGGTGTTGGTGGTGGTGATGGTTGTGGTAGTGGTGATGGTTGTGGTAGTGGTGATGGTGGTAGTGGTTATGGTGGCTGTGGTGGTGTTGATAGTGGTGGTTGTGGTGATGGTGGTGTTGATAGTGGTGGTTGTGGTGATGGTGGTGATGGTGGTGATGGTGATGGTGGTGGTTGTGGTGGTAGTGGTTATGGTGGTAGTAGTTATGGTGGTAGTTGTTATGGTGTTGTAGTGATGGTGGTAGTGGTTGCGGTAGTTGTAGTGATGGTGGTAGCGGTTATGGTGGTTGTGGTGATGGTGGTTGTGGTGATGGTGGTTGTGGTGATGGTGGTTGTGGTGATGGTGATTGTGGCGATGGTGGTTGTAGGCGATGGTGGTTGTAGCGATGGTGGTTGTAGGCGATGGTGGTTGTAGCGATGGTGGTTGTGGTGATGGTGGTTGTGGTGAAGGTGATTGTGGTGATGGTTGTGGTGATGATGGTTGTGGTGATGGTGGTTGTAGTGATGGTGGTTGTAATGATAGTGGTTGTGGTGATGATGTTTGTGGTGATGGTGGTTGTGGTGATGGTGGTTGTAGTGATGGTGGTTGTAGTGATGGTGGTTGAAGTGATGGTGGCGATGGGTGTGGTGGCGGTGGTTGTGGTGGTGGTCGTTGTGATGGCTGAGGTGATAGTTGTGGTGGTGGTGGTTGTGGTGGCTGAGGTGATAGTTGTGGTGGTGGTGGTTGTGGCAAAGAGGTGTTGGTTGTGGTGATAAAATTTTAGGTGGCACAGGGGAGGGGTTGTGGTTGATGTGGTGATACTTGTGATGCTGGTAGTGATACTTTAGGAGGTGGAGTCTGGGTGCTCTCTCTCTCGCTCTCTCTGTTCAGTTACATTTGTCTCTCTCTGAGACCCATAAAACCATAGGAGCATAAGAAAAGGATAGTAGCAGTAGGTATGTTAGTCTATGGTAATCAGTTTCTATACCAGTGTGATTAGACAAACTGAATAAGACATGGATAGTAAAGAAGAAGAACCAGACACTAGTTTTTGGCAAGGTATGAGAGAGAATATTTATTAAATTGAAAAGACGAAGTCATCAGATATTTTCAGAGATACTGTATTACCACTATTACAATAAAAGACTTAGGCAATAATGATACTGTATACGGTTGGTGTTGAGTTATAGTGGTGTGAAATGTGGTAGTTATGATCTACATTATCAAGAAGTGGCTAATGTGGTATTGTTGGATGGATGAAGTAATGGTGGATGAAATAGTAGTAATGGCAATTGGAGTGCAAGTAATGGTGGATGGAGCACAAGTAATAATGGATGGAGTAGAAGTAATGGTGGATGGAGTACAAGTAATGGTGGATGGAGCACAAGTAATGATGGATGGAGTAGAAGTAATGATGGATGGAGTACAAGTAATGGTGGATGGAGTACAAGTAATGGTGGATGGAGCACAAGTAATGATGGATGGAGCACAAGTAATGATGGATGGAGTACAAGTAATGATGGATGGAGTAGAAGTAATGGTGGATGGAGTACAAGTAATGGTGGATGGAGTACAAGTAATGATGGATGGAGTAGAAGTAATGGTGGATGGAGTAGAATTAATGATGGTTGGAGTACAAGTAATGATGGAGTACAAGTAATGGTGGATGGAGTACAATTAATGGTGGATGGAGTACAAGTAATGATGGATGGAGTACAAGTAATGGTGGATGGAGTACAAGTAATGGTGGACGAAGTACAAGTAATGGATGAATACAAGTAATGGTGGATGGAGTACAAGTAATGGTGGATGGAGTACAAGTAATAGTGGATGAAGTAGAAGTACTGGTGGATGGAGTACAAGTAATGGTGGATGGAGTAGAAGTAATGGTGGATGCAGTAGTAGTAATGTACTGTACTTAGGAATCAGTGGAAGATTCTAAGCTCGTAAGCTTATTAGGGTGCCCAGATGGAGTTCTTACTTATCCTTGCGTGTGTGTGTGTGTGTGTGAGAGAGAGAGAGAGAGAGAGAGAGAGAGAGAGAGAGAGAGGCCGTGTTTATAAACTTTACTAAGCCAAAGACTGATATAAAGGTGCTTGTCTGTATTTTTATTTTCACTCATACAGCTTCACAATTAAATTACAGTCAATGCTAAACTGAAAATATACGAAAAACAAACGACCTGTGATGTATTATAACTGATTAGGATCCTTTTATAAAAACGACACTTCTGTTCTTTTCGTTTTCCATTTATATATATGCATGTTTTGTAACGCTTGGCTTACACACGTCTTATTTTCTGTTTATAATATAATGACACCCGTGTAGGCCACAGTTCCCCCATTTTAAAATATGCACATTACACTAACTTGTGCAGTAAATTTTGATGGACGATGCCAAACAGTTTGCTAAGGGGTTTTAGTATGAACCGACTGCCACTGAAAACTATGATGCACCATATTTTACTGATAGTGCCAAAAATTTCATACATACATGAAATGCAAATAGATATGTTTTTATACGTCCAACATGCACAGGAATTAGGTTCTCTCATGAAAATCTAAATATAACAGAGAAATGTGTTGCTGCATCAAGAAAGGCAAACAGAACACGCAGGTTTATTTAATGACATCTTATGAGAAACGATATAAATATGTACTTATGAAACAGCATTGCAAGGCCTCAGCTGGAGTTTGTCATACAGTTCTGGTCGCCATAATTGGTAAAACTCACTGAAATGTTGGAAAGTCTTAGTGCAGAAATGTCTGACGTCCCGCTATTTCGCACTAACCCAGGGTGACCACGAGTTTTTTACAGGGTCCTATTTATCCTAGTCTATTAACACCAAGAGCTGAAATAGGACCTTATCTGTAAATTGATGGTTTAATGTCATACTCTGAAGAAATATTGGTTTGATGCTTTCCTTGTCAGTTACGACGACATACTGAAGGGGTGCGGAGATCGCAGCCCTCCCATCCACAAATTTTTACTACTTTTCTCTCCCCTCCTCCCCACTATTCTTTTCCTTAGTCGCTTTTGTATCAGTTAAGCATCCTCCCACCTCTCTCTCTCTCTCTCTCTCTATCCCTCTCTCAGCTACGTCCATCCTTTTATCTATATGTTCCCCTTCTCTGCTCTGCATCCCTCATATAATATTCTGTCTGTCTGTCTGTCTGTATGCCTGTCTCTCTTTCAGCTACTTCAATCCTCTTTTCGATATGCTCCCCTCCTCTACTCTGCATGCCTATAATTCTCTCTCTCTCTCTCTCTCTCTCTCTCTCTCTCTCTCTCTCTCTCTCTCTCTCTCTCTCTTCCCAGTTTTCTCTTCTCCCTGCACCCTCTTTCTCTCCTTTTCCTTGTGTCTTCCCCTCATTCCTCCCATCCGTTTCCTTTTCATTCCTTCTTTCCTTTCTTCCCTTTCCTTTTCCTCCTAGGGTCTCTTTTACTCCCATTTCCTCCCTCTTTCCTCTTCATTCCCCCTCTCTCTCTCTCTCTCTCTCTCTCTCTCTCTCTCTCTCTCTCTCTCTCTCTCTCTCTCTCTCCCTCTCTCTCCTTTTATCTTGTTGCCTATAATCGCAAAATGCATCAAGCCGCCTCCCCTCTATTCATAACAGCTGGGTTGGAATTTACGGTCGAGTTATAATATTAAATTCATCTGGGTACGAAATAACCACACCCAAGCAACTCCCGTTCTTGTTTATTCTCAGCTCCTGATATTAAAAACAATATTGATATCAAAATGGAACAGAGATGCTGACAAATGGACGAATTTGGAGGCAGCATTATCATTATCGTTATTATTATCATTACCACCATCATCATCGTCATTCTCCTTCTCCCCCTCCCACTCCACCTCCTCCTCCTCCTCCTCCTCCTCCTCCTCCTTTTCCTTCTTCTCCTTCTCCTTCTCCTTCTCCTCCTCCTCCTCCTCGTCATCATCATCATCATCATCATCATCATCACTATCACCTTCATTATCATTATTATTCTCATTATAATTATTATTCTCATTATTAATATTATTATTTATTATTATTATTATTATTATTATTATTATCTATTATCTATTGCCAGACTCCTTGATCCCGTCAGGGGTGGCCACAAGCAAATCGCCTCCATGTCCCCCTGTCCCCCGCCATTTCACTGCCCTGCTCCAAGCTCACACCCACCTCTCTCATATACCTCTCTACTCCATCCCTCCATCTCATCCTTGGCCTCCCCATCCCTCCCCCCCCCCTCCTGACTCACATACACTCTCCTCAACAGTCTATCACTCTCCATTTTCTCCATGTGGACAAACCACCTCAGTGTATTTCTCCTAACGCTTCCTATCACATCCACATCCACACCACAACGCTTCTTCACATCCTCATTTGTCAGTCTCTCTCTCTCCATGTGACTCCACATGCTCCTCTCAAATAACTTATTTCCACTGCTCTCACTCTTGATTTCTGTCCCTCTAACAACGTCCAAGCTTCACTTCCATACGTTAAGAGCTGGTATCACAATATTGTCATGCAGTAACTTTTTCACTGCCATGCACACTTCCCTGCATCTTATCACTGCTTTCAAGAAACCAGCAACCTTTCTTCCCCAGTGTATCCTTTCAAACACTTCACCCTCTAAAATTCCATCCTTACTCATCACACTACTGAAATACTTAAACGCACTCACATTTTCCATTTCCTCTTCATCCAACCTCACTGTACATTCAGTGACTTCATTTCTCTCGAAGACCATAACTTTTACTCCTCCGTACATTGACCTTTAGATTCCGTTTCTTACACACTTTCCCAAACTCTTCTAATAACCCTTGCAGCTCCCATTCGTCTTCTTAAGAACACAGTATCATCTGCAAACAACAGCACAGGGAGTTTCCAAACTCTGCTCTCTCTCGTTAGGGCCGCTCCAGTATCCACTGCCCTACCTTGTATCTCTTTTATAACCCCGTCAATTTGCAGACTGAACAACCATGGAGACATAACACATCCTTCTTTCAATCCGACCTTCAAGTAGAGAAATTCACTCAGTTCACTATCCACACGTACTGCAGCCTTAGCACCCTCATACATATTTTTCACGGCATTCAACAACTGTCCAGCTACTCCATATATTCTTAACTGACTTAATTTGTTAGGGTCCGCTGTCATCAATCAGTGAAGAAGTAAATCAAGGAAGGAATCCAAAATTTTGGAACTGTGAGACAGTAGGCTCAGGGTGGATCGTATTAATATTAGCCTACTTCTTCTTCCTCATATCCTACTATATCCAATTGGGCACAGGTGGGGACGAAAGTTCGCCTAATATTTTACCTCTTCTACTTTTCATTTTCTTCTGCTGGCTAATATTCCTACATTTAAAGTCTTGATAATTTCTTGCCTTAGATGATCCTCTTTATGATGGGTCAGGGAGGAACGTGACTGACCTGCCCTGAGTGTGGACGAGAGGCAGTGGAAGGGAAGAAAAATTTGTTCCCAACGGTATCTAATTGCCTCGGGACGGATTACATCTCATCTCTAACGTGGGTCACATCACATCGCGTGCACGGGTAATGATATTGAGTAGTGGTGGAGGTGGTGGCAGAGATAGTGATGGTAGTGGTACTACCATAGTTTTGGCAATTGGTGATGGTGATGATAGTGATGGTAGATGGTGGTAGTGGTGGTAGACTGTGACATGGTGATAATGATGGTAGTTGGTGATAAGGGTGAGAGAGGTAGTACTTGGTGATGAGCGTGATAGTGGTGGTGGTTGGTGATAAGGGTAATAGCGGTGGTAGTTGCTGAGAAGGGTGAAAGTGGTGGTAGTTGCTGATGAGGGAGTTAATGCTTGTAGTTGGTGATAAGGAGGATAGAGTCGATAGAGTCTTTAGTACTTACAGGGGACTAGGTCTGGTTTTGCCCTGGTTAAAGTTCAGATTAGTGGACAGATTCTACAGTCCTGAAAATGGAACCCAGCAGAGGACAGCCACCACATACAATCGCTCGCCACGGATACTAAAAAGATGGTGTCCTTCAACTTTTTATCCTCGTAACCATTTAGTCAGCACAGTCACCATTTCCTGAGGTGGTCTACCCAAGGAATGGTATTAGTTATAGAGGCAGTCGTGGTAATCGTAGTAGTGGTGATAATGGTAGTAGTGGTAGTACAGATAGAACAGATGGTAGTGGGAACAGTAGAAATAGAGGCAGAATGAGTGGTATGGGAAATTTTACTGGCATTTGTGGTTTCAATGTAGGAGTTGAACTGGTGGGGAGTGTAGCTGTAGTGGCATTAGAGTCTGTAGTGGTACTGGTGGTGGAAATGGTAACTGGTGGAGTGGGAGTGTAAGCCGGGAGAGCGAGGGAGTGTGTGTGTGAGTGACAGAAGTTAGGGTCAAGATAACACCCTTTACGAGGTTGTTATAAGCGGCCTGATGGGTGGTGCGGGGCAGAGGATCAGGTGAGTGTGTGGCGAGGAGGAAAGAGGAATGGGAGGAAAGAGGGAAGGGAGGCAAGAAGGACGGGAAGAAAGAGGGAAGGGAAGAAAGAGAGAGGGAGGAAAGAGGGAAGGGAGGAAAGAGGGAAAAGGAGGAAAGAGGGAAAAAGAGGAAAGAGGGAAAAGGAGGAAAGAGGGAAAGGAGGCAAGACGGACGGGAGGAAGGAGGGAAGGGAAGCAAGACGGACGGGAGGAAGGAGGGAACGGAAGTAAGGGGGAAGGGAGGTCAGAGGGAAGGGAGAAAAGAGGAATGAGGAATCGGAAGGAAAATAGTCGAGACGAAAGAAAAATGAAACGGACAAGTAGAAGTAGAAGGGGAAGGAAGAAAGAAGAGAGGAATGGGAAAAGGAGCGGGAGGAGAGAGAGAAGAGAAGGGGGGGAAGAGGGAAGAAAGAGGAAAGTGACAGAGGAGGAAGGAAATGGGAAAGAGAAAGGGGATGGGGAAAAGGGAGCAGGAGAGAGGCGGAAAGGATGAAATGAAGGAAAAGAGTTGTGAGAAGATGAGCAAATGAAAGAGATAAGATCAGCGGAATGGGCATGGAAACGGTGGAAAGGAAAAAAAAAAGGAGAGAGGAATGGAGGAGGAAAAGGAATCGAGGAGGAAAGAGGAAAGGAGGAAAAGAGAAATGGAGGAGGAAAGAGGAATGGAGGAGGAAAGCGGAATAGAGAAGAGGAATGGAAGAGGAAAGAGGAATGGAGGAGGAAATAGGAATGAAGGATGAAATAGGAATGACGAAGGAAAGAGGAATGAAGGAGGAGTGAGAAGAGAGAGAGAGAAAAGAAAAAGAATATGGGGATGAGTAGTTAAAAGAGAAATACGTGGGGAAGGAGCAAGAAGGAAAAGGGAAGAGAAACGAAGAAAGAGAGAGGTAAGAGAGAAAATGAATGAGTGCAAGACAGGGAAAAAGGAGAAAAGATAAAATGGAAGGTGAGGGCAGGCGCCAGGAACTGGAAGGGACGAAAAGAAGGAAGTGGGAATGGAGAGAGGAAGGAAGGAAATTGATTTGTTTAATTTGCAAATAATCGTTTAAAAAGAAGTGTAAAGATCCTGCTGTGCTGACGAGAATACTACCCCTCAGCAGCTTTTGACATCAGACCGCAATAGAGGAGTGTAACAGTGCAATCGGCCACAAGGATATTGGATTGTACGGTTATTTTTAGCAAAAACAAAACAAACAAAATCTGGGTATTTTCAACACAAAACCAAAACCAAATGATCTATAAGCTAATGTGAACTATTTATGGACAAATATAAGAAATCAGTCAAAACAAAACAATATGAGCAATTTATGGGCAAAAATAAGGCATCAGTCAATGAACTGGTGTGTATATGTCTAGATGTATGTTGCTGGTGTTGTTGCTGCTGTTGTTATGGTCCCAGGCTCATTTGTACGAGAACCTGGTGGACTGCAGGCTGAAACTATCCTACTGCAGTCCACCATCCACCTTCCAGGGATATGATGGAAGCTGAGGGACGTTTGCATAAGTGGGATATCGGTGCCACCACGTGAAGGAGCCCCTCTTCAGCATCTGCCTAGATGTATGCAAGGTAAAAACATCACATTCCTTCTGCATTTGTGAAGAATGAATACGAGTATAAATGAATGCAAAAGGAAACCTAATTCTGAAAATAAATGAAAAGAAAACAAAGAACAAGCAAGAGAAAAAGAGAAAGAAACTGAGGGAAAGCGAGGAAAGAATGACAGCGGCAAAAAACAGAATACAGGAGACGGTAAGTAATACAAGTATATACAAGAATGATGGGGGAGGGGAGGGACAGAGCAGACAGGAGAGGAAAAGAAAACAACACAAAAGGCAAGGGAAGAGGGGGATATCAAAGAACGAAGAAATAAAGGACAAAGGGGAAAAAAGGAAGAATGCAAACTAGAGTGTGGAATCAGCAGAGGAGAAAAGCAGACTGGGAGAGATAGGAGAGCAGGAAATAAACAACAGTAAAGAAACGAAAATAAAGGGACATTATTAAAAAGAACATGGATGTAAAGGAAGAAGTGAAAAAAAAAAAACGTGCAAATTAGAGTGCGGAATGAGAGGAAGGGAAATAAAAAGGAGAGAGGGGCAGAGTATCGCAGGACAAGGAAATAAAGGAAGAAAGAGAAAAGGAAAGGTGGGCTTGTGGAATGAGGAAGGAAGAAAGAGAAGCAGGAGACACTACCAAAGAATAAAAAAAAATGAAGGAAAAAGAGAAGACTGCAAATTGGTGACTGGAATGAGGAGGAAGAGGAGGAGTGGGACAGGATGGAAAAGAAAAGAAAACAACAGAGTAGGAAAGAAGTGAAGAGTATAAAAAAATAAAGGAAGAATACGAAGAAAAGAAAGCATAGTTTGACATGAGAGGGGGAGCAAGGAGGAATGGGAAATATAGGAGGAGAGGAAGGAAAATGAAAACAAGAGGAGAAAAAAATGTGACCATATCAAAGAACAAGGATATAAAAGGAGAAGAAAAAAATGAATGTGTATAAGAGTGGAGGAGCAAGGCGGAATGAGAAGTCAGGGGAGGTGGGACTGGGTTTATGGAGTGCTGTGTTATATGCCGGGTCGTTTGGCTGTGTGAGCAAGATGTGTGTTGCCCACCTTTGTTTGCTTGTGTGAGAGAGGCTTGTTTGGGTGTGTGAAAGGCTTGCTTGCTTGCTTGCCTGTGTATGTGTGTGTGTGTGTGTGTGTGTGTGTGTGTGTGTGTGTGTGTGTGTGTGTGTGTGTGTGTGTGTGTGTGTGTGTGTGTGTGTGTGTGTGTGTGTGTGTGTGTGTGTGTGTGTGTGTGTGTGTGTGTGTGTGTGTGTGTGTAAGAATGCTTGTTTGTGAGCAGCTTTCGTGTAAGTGTGACTTATCTTTGTGTCTTTGTGTAAGTAGATTTGGATGGATGGATGAAAAAGGTTGCGTGAAGGAGGCTTGGATAAGTTAGAAAGGTCTGGGTGTCTGAGCGTAGTGAGGCTTAGAGAGGTCGAGGTATGTGACCTATTTTTCATCCCTGTGTGGGGGTACAAAGAAAAGATTATAAAGAGAGGACTCGGTATGTCAAGTAAATGTGGCTCTTTTCTTTTGGACAGAGAAATGGAAGTGAGCAAGCTAGGGAGATGAGTGTGTGAACGAACAGGATGTTTGAGGTGTGAAGGAGTGTTAAGTGTGTGATATATTCAGGTGTGAGCGAGAACTGAGAGCGTGAGAGAAAGACATTAGGGTAGGTGTGGAGGAAAGTTTTTGACTTGTGCCTGCGTGTGTGTGAAAGTGAACAAGGGCTCCGTGCAATTTTGGGCCATGAGACAGGTCTGAGTGTGTGGGAGAGGTTGTGGTGCGTTGAAAAGAGTGTTTGGGTGTGAAAAGGATATGTTTTTGTCTATGTTTACCTGTGTGAGTGACTTTAATGGGTTTGAGAGAGACTTAGCGTATGAGAGAGGTTTTGGTCCCTTGAGAAACACCGCTTAGAAAAGGGTCAGCTTTTTAATTTGTGTGTGTGTGTGTGTGTGTGTGTGTGTGTGTGTGTGTGTGTGTGTGTGTGTGTGTGTGTGTGTGTGTGTGTGTGTGTGTGTGTGTGTGTGTGTGTGTGTGTGTGTGTGTGTGTGTGTGTGTGTGTGTGTGTGTGTGTGTGTGTGTGTGTGTGTGTGTGTGTGTGTGTGTGTGTGTGCTAGTTCTGAAAAATGTCCTGTTTCTCTATGTTTCCCTCCTCCTATGACCTCCAGTCGTTTAAACGCAGCGTGCCCTGGCTTCTCGAAATGAAGGATGCCTAAGACCAACATAGTCGCAGGCCTCCAGTCATGGGAACTGTGACTGTTAATACTGCCACCATTAACTCTCCCATGGTCGGGATAACTCTGGTTATTTATTCCAAAAGCAGGACGATTATATTCAGCTAACAGTGAGTCATAGAAGCATTATTGTTAAAAAAAAAATATAAATGGATATGTTTTTAACTCTGCGTGTGCGAGCGGGTAGGGGAGGTGAATTTGCTGCCATCCTTCACATCCTCCGGTACTTCATCGTAAACCGTTGTATCAAGGTTGAAATATGGGTTCCATGCAATGATGTATTTTGGAACACTACAATGTTTCAATAACGCCCACTTCAATGAACCAGCGAGGGTGACATGGGGGAAATGGCTATATCTCATTAACCTTTTCAGTCCGATATTTACACCACGTTTTACTTAGCTGTGTAGAATATCATCTAGAAGAGAATGGGTTAATGGAGACCACACCCTAATTCCTCTGGTTTGAAAAGCCTTCCCTAAACTGAATAAATTAATCTGGTGGCAGCAAGAATATATTAAAAAGACAGCTGATGGTCAAAACTCACTCAGCACGGGAGACCTAATCAGCATAAGTGAGATCGCTTGGGAGTAACAAAAATAAGAAAAGGGAGACGACGTAATTATTACCCAAGAGATTAATGGACAGTGCTTCTAACCCCTCCACCAAAATTTGTCTAAACATACGAAAAATCGTTTTACTGCTGCTGCTTCTACTGCTGCTGCTACTACTGCTGCTACTACTACTACTACCACTACTACTATTACTATTACCGGTACTACTACTACTACTACTACCACTATTACTATTACTACTACCGGTACTACTACTACTACTACTACTACCACTACTGTTACTACTACCACTACTTGTACTACTACTACTACCACTATTTCTACTACTACTACTACTAATAACAGTAATAAAAACTACTGAAGGACTTAACACATTTGCTCCGACGATGAGACACTATTTTAATGTCGACAATACCATTTTTTTTTTTTCTTTCAAACCAAGAGTGATTTTTCCACAAGGAGAGGTTAGACACAGCCTAAATTAACCCTCTCACTCTTACACATCCCTCCAAAAAGCGTTAAGAAAATCGATTTCCGTTAGAAGGAAAAAAACGATAAAAAAACGCCATTTTGGTAGAGGAGTTACCGTCAACCTTAAACTACGCGGAAGTTTAAGAACGACCACAATGGCAGGTGAGAAGTTCAGGCCAAAACAGTTTCGGTAAAAATTCTTATTCTACTTCTTCTTCTTCGGTTTGTTTTTCTTTTTCTCTTTCTGTTACTCTTTTTCTTTTTTCTTCTTCTTCATCTTTATCCTCTTCTTCCTCTTCCTCCTCCTCCTCATCTTCATCTTCAGGGAACGTCAGGGACAAGAGTTATTCTAATATTTCACCTCTTCTACTTCTCACTTTCCTCCTAAACTGAAAGAGGCTCGTTATGTTTCTCTGTCCATAGATACAAAAGTTTTCCTTGTTTTTCACCTATTCTACGTCTCACTTTCCTCTGCTAGCTAATATTCCTAATCTGAGGGAAGCCTGTTATGTTTCTCTGCCCAGAAATACAGAAGTTCGCCTGTTTTCCTGCACCTATTCTGCTTCTCATTTTCCCCTATAGGCTAATATTTTAATCTGAGAGGGGATTTTTTTGTTCTTTCACATATTCAAAAGGTTGCATTGTATTTCTCCTCTTCTTCTTCTCACTTTCCTCTGCCTTCTAATATTTTTAAGCCGAGAGAGGTTTGGCATATTCTCTACTCATAAAAGTTTGACAGTTATTTCACAACTTCTACCTTCCACTTCCCTATGCTGGCCAACATTCCTAAGCTGGGAGAGGCTTGGTTTATTTCTCTGCATTAACATTTACCTAACCTAATTTTTCTATGTGTCTCCACGTATTCATTTCAAAATCTGTTTTGCATTTCACATCATTTCCTCGGTTGCTTGGTTGTTTAATTTTGTGTATTTCTTGCTCAGTCCGTCTTTCTATTTGTCCCTGTCAGTCTCCCTCTCTCTCTCCGCTTCCCTCTACCTCTCTCTGTTAATGAAAATGGATATCAAGACACAGGAAAGCAGGATTCCTAAGTGGGTGTGGGTAAGTTAGTGGGTAAGTTAGTAGGTAGCTTGGTAGGTTTGTAGGAGGGTAGGCAGTTGGGTAGGTAAGTGGGTGGGTGGGTCTGTGAGTAGGTAGGTAGATAGGTAGGTAGGTGGGTGGGTGGGTAGGTAGGTACGTAGGTAAGTGAACAAGTGGCTGGGTGAGTAACGAAGGACGAAAGATATGAAGGAAGTATGGAAGGTCAGAAGGAAGGGATATAAGAATGAAGGATGGAAGGAAGGAAGTAGGGAAGCGAGGAAAGCTGGGAAGATGAAATGGAAGGAAGAAGGAACCATGGGATATAAAAAAAAATGCAGTAAAGAAGAAAATTAAGGACCCGGAGAAGAAGAGCACATATGGAGAAAGAACAGAAGAAGCAACGAATAAACACGAACGTGGCGGAAAGAAATATAAAGAAAGGGAAAAAAGAAGAAAAGAAAGAAAAACAGTGGATAAGAGAAATGACGGTGAGAGGAGGAGAGAACACAAGAAAAAAGGAAAAATGAAGGGACTAACAGCCGTATTCTTAAAAAATAATCCCTTCCCTAAACTTTCCCTTCCCGTTGAAGGAGTTTTGATTTCCATCGGTATCCAAAAAGATTCCCTTGGAAGGGAAAGGAAAATGTTCAGGTTGGTGGCCCTGTTAAATTAAAACGTCCCATCCTGCAGATATTTGTTATGGTGGAGAGTTAGATTTGTAAATTAATACATCAAAACACGCATATCTCGTGCTGGATAATGAAAGCACAACACATCTGAGATGTGGAAGGTCGCCACCACATTCATACAGTTGGTTTGTTTTCAGTCATAATTTTTCTTTTTTAACAGATAATGAATGGAGGAAGGAAAAACAAAGGGGAAAAAAGATAAGTCCATGTGCCTAAAGGCATCCTCCATTCATAAATGCCATTCTGGCCAACACCTCGGCAGTGTTCATTCCTCAAGACAACATTTTGATAAGAAATTATATTCGGGAATATTTTTATCTTTAATGTTGTTATTCGTAAATGTAAGATCTTGTTAACGTCCGTCTCATGTACTCGCATGGCGGAGCTCGTTTTTTTTTTTTTTTTTTTTCCATCTGGAAGACACAAGCCGAACCACTCGTGTGACCTTGACGGCAGATTTTCCTTTTCCGGGCAAATTAACAAGCAAAATAATTCTTGAAAAAAAAAAAAATCCTCGATTGCCATAATGTATAAGATCTGTCAGTGTCAGATCATATAAGACTGGATGAATATCGGAGGTAGTACGTCGTCTGCTTTGTTTATGTCTGGCTAAACATCTCAGCCGACATGGGTAACACTTTTATAGAGATACAAATAGCACTTAATAAATCAGTATGTCCTTGTAAATCGTATTAATAAAATTGTATATTTAAGACAACAAACTACAAACGAACGCACAAAAATTGCGAAGGGATTTTTGAAGAGACGGGTCAAATGATTCCGGTCAAGTTCCAATTATTTCGGCTGCTCGAAGGGAAGACCTTGCCCTTCGAGCAGCTCGTTTTTTTTTTTTTTCTTAAGAATACCAATTCAGCGAAGGATGACCTTCCTATGCGTCTAAAAGGGAAGGAAAAGTTTAAGAATGCGGGCAACAGAGTACCACGCTCAATCTTGCGAGTAGAGAGCTAACCCGAAGAAACTCTGATAAAAGAAAATGGAAGGATGAGGTATTGGTGTCGGGCGGTCACAAGGGAAGAGGCCAGGGGAAAAAGTGAGGGAATTAATGGGAGCGAGAAAGAGGAGTAAGAGTAAGAGTAAGAGTAAAAGTAGAAGTAAAGTATTTGTGGTTAAGTTACCTGCCTTGGAGTGTTGACTAACCACACCTAGGCCTCTAATCACCATACGCTATGTCTTGGGTTTTAAGTGCCAGTTATTCAGACGGGAGAAATTGTGACCTCATCATGAACCTCCCTCCATTTCCGCTCCACTACCTTTCCCCTTTCTCTTCCCCCTCACCTCCTCATACTGAACCTCCTTCCCATCTCCCTTCTCTTTCATCTCCGCCCCCCCCCATCCCTCTCTCCCTTCACCTCTCCATATAAAAGTACAAGAATATATGTCCTCACTCCATACCTGAAAAGGATCCACATGGTAAAGCTGCAGTCTCTTAATAACCACACTTGTTTTACGCTGGGGTAAAGCTTCATATCAGAGTCCTTTCCAGTTCTTCCAAAAGCCGCTTACAACCAACAGTGGACTACCAACCTGGAAAAGAAAGAAAAACACATCACTCGGCTGCTGGGAGAGCGAGTGAATCGTGGTGAAAAAGAAGTGAAGGAGGTGGCTGAGAAACTGAGGCATGAAAGGATAAAATATACGAGGAAAAAGTGTTAAAGAAGTAAAGTTAGAATGAGCGAGGTGGAGAGGGATTACGTACACTTCTCCAGACACCAGTATACACACACGTACACGCACACACATAAATATACACACGCGCGCTAAGACCCAAGAAAAATACGAAGACGTATAGAAGGCGGAAGAGACTGAAGACTTAAAGGAAGTAATATATCACAAGACTCAATATACAGTGGGCGAAAAACTACACACACACACACACACACACACACACACACACACACACACACATCCAAACCCTTTCTCCACACTCAACCTCTGTCTCTCCCCCACACGACCCCCCACTCCCTCCACATGGTCCCCCATTCCCCCAACACACATACACATTCAACACCCAGCCAGCACCCAGACACACAGGAGCGGTCTCAGTGAAGTCGGTGACCCCCACATTGTCTTCTGCGTGATGTAAATGCAGCATTCAGGAGCACTTCACCTGCGGAATACTCACCACCTGCACATTAATCCAGCATTCTTGATGTCGTCTGGATGTCATTGTGCTGTGTATTCTAATTTGGCTTAGCTGGCTGTCTTGCATTTTTTTTTTTTTTTTTTTTTTTTACTATTTCTTCTTTTTCAGTTTTTTTTTTTTCGTTTTCTATGGGGCGCACTAATGTTCTTGCGTTTTTCATGCAAGGAAGATGGAACCAAAAGCCAGCAGCCGGCTTTTTTTTTTTTTTTTTGCATAGAACGCACTATTGTCCTTTTTTTTCACAAGGAAGAAGGAATCAAAGACTAGGAGTCAGGAAGAAAAAAGCTAACACAGCCAAATTCAAGATAGGTTCGTTTCGAGATGCCTGGAGAAAAAGAATATCAGTTTGTCATTATTATTACTGTGGCACTTACCTGCCGGCTTTGTTATTGTAGTCATTTTGAACCGATTCAGTCCGCATACATCATTTTGAGCTGAATTTTGCAACCTCTAGTTCATTTCATGTAATATAGAGAAATGTTATAGTGGAGGAGAAAATGAAGGGAATTTCTAACTCCTCCTGCTCGAAAAGTGTGTACTAGGGCGAATACAAAGCTATCAAAGATTGCAAAAACAGTATATATATATATATATATATATATATATATATATATATATATATATATATATATATATATATATATATATATATATATATATATATATATATTCTACTTGCAACATCGGGACAATTTTACTCAAGAAAGGCCTATACGAGAGCAAGTGTCAGAGTTACGTCTAAGCCCTCCACCTTGAAGTCGTCTCCAGTTTGTCTCTGTCTGTCTGTCTCATGCATACGAAACCGCAAGCACACACAAGCATAATGTTCACACACACGCTTATACGTACATGCACGCGCGCGCGCACATACACTCAGCAGGTGAAAGCTCATGGCGTCATAAAACGAGACATGAACAAAGTGGATGATCTGTAAAAGGATGTCAGGCCATCACTCCAGACCAAGCAATTTTAACGAGCGCCATATTTCTCTTAGTTAACTGGCCTGTAACTGGGCTATGATTTGCTCTCTATAGCCTCCGGTGGGCAGAGTGACCACCAGACGCAGAGTTCACTATTTGGATGCGAAATATAAACTATCTTTTTTAGAGCTAACGTCAGACACATCAAACATTCCAACCCCACTACTGAATAAATGTCTGTTTACTTTTTGACATATGGTTTACAAAGGAATAACCCCATTAAACGTTGATATTATGCTTTAGGTTTCTGAACACCTCACTTCGGCAGCTCTCCTAAGACTAATCTCTCTCATCCTTGCTGTTCATCCTCACTCCTTACCCTCGTCTCTCGTTCACCCACACTCACTTCATGTTAGAGTGCGTTAAACATGTCAGTAAACCTCAGTGTCTCTTGGATTGTTAAGTACTCATAAGCATTCACTCTCTCACATTCTCTCTCTCTCTCTCTCTCTCTCTCTCTCTCTCTCTCTCTCTCACACACACACACACACACACACACAAACAAACAACCGTACACGAGCACAAAGGTGAAAAGCACAAACATTTATTGGTAAAAAAAAAACAAAAAAAACAACAACATGGATTTTCGATACACTATGGTAACTCCAATAGAGTTAAAATTATCATGCTCGAAATCAAACGGAAATATCACAGTAAATAATCTAATATACTATAGCAGTAGGTGTGTGTGTGTGTTTTGGGTAGCCGAAACTACACGTTCAGATCACACCAAAATTGGCACAAAAATCGCAAAAAATTCTCTGATTTGAAAAAACTTGGTCCCATCACGATTGTAAAACTTTTACTATACTTAATGAGCGATCACATTTTGACCAAAAAAAAACCCTGCTCCCGAAGCCCAGCATAGGATCTCCGTAGAATTTCTTGCCCAGAGGTAGAACTAATATAAACTGGGTTCCATTACCGAAGCTGCAAAAAACACGATAAACTGGTTATCTGGAAAAAATCCAAGTGACAACGTTACACTAGAACAGCACATAAACGCGAGAACCCTCCGCAGGAGCAAGTGCGAGGGGCCCGAAGGGCCCTCGAGCACTTGTTATACTACTATTGCTACTACTACAATTACAACCATGACTACAACTACTACTGCTATTAATACTACTACTGCAACTACTACTACTACTACTACTACTACTACTACTACTACTACTACTACTACAACTACTACTACTACTACTACTACTACAACTACTACTACTACTAATTCCACCGAGTACAGAGAATTAAGGAAGTCAGTATTAAAAATGAACCCGAGGAAACAGATATTTCTTCTTCCCTTCGAGTTTATTTTACTTATCTATTTTTTAATTTTTGGTTTTACGCCAGGTATCCCCGAAGGGCTAAGGCGTTGCCCTGGGTAGAGGACTTTTGAACTGGAGCGTGTAGCATTTTATGACCGGATGCCCTTCCTGATGTCTACCAACGACCCTTGGGTGGATTCGATCCTCCGACCCTTCGGTCAGAGCGGAGCGCTCTAACCCACTGAGCCATGGCTGCTATATTAAAGAGAAATCAGTCATACTGAATCTTAAATTTTTCACTTGTCTCGGGCACTTTATCGGAATGATTGGGTGTGTGTTATCGCCCTCACATATCCCTTATTTCTGGAGTCTGATATTGAGGGTAATGGGGCAGGCAGGAAAGGTAGAGAGAGAGAGAGAGAGAGAGAGAGAGTGTGTGTGTCAAAGAGAGAGAGAGAGCGAGAGAGAGAGAGAGAGAGAGAGAGAGAGAGAGAGAGAGAAAGCGAATCAGAAGTAGACAGGCCACATTCCACACCCTCATTACCAAGTATGGAAAGTGAAAGTTGCGTCTGGCATAAGGAAGGGTGTCCGCCATGACCACGGGAACCAGGCGAACGTAGGGGAAAAACATCCATCCACCCTCTCTCCACCCACGCATCCACCCACCTTCTCTCCACCCACCCACTCACGCACCCCCCCTCTCTCCACCTCCTCTCTCCATCTACTCTACCTCCTTAATTTCTCTCATTAGGATTCTCGCACTGACAGACTCCCTTTATTTATTTACTTTCCTCCCTTACCGCCTACATCTCCCTCTCTCGCTCTGAGACCGTCTAGTGATCATGCCTACAACCTCACCTCCTCCTTTTAGGATTCTCGCCCTTTAGGATTCCTCCTATGTGTCTCCCGATGCAAAGGGACACTCAGCCCTTGTCCCCTTTCCGGTTATGCTCAGTTAATCCATTTTGTCACTAATCTTTTTTCATATTTTATTTACTTCTATCTCTTCCTAATCGTCGTTTTCCAGTCATTTGTCTACTTATAATTATTCTCTCTCTCAGCCACTTCCTCTAAGTCATCCTTCCTCATCCGTTTATCCCTTTCCAACTCACCCCTGCTCCTTTACTTCTCTCGCATTGCTATTTCATTTACTAAGCACTAGAACCTTACAATCTTTACTTTTCATTTCTCAGTGTTCTATTCCCTTTCCCCCTGTCTCTTCAGTTTCTCTCTCTCTCTCATTCTTCTCAATTTAGTCTTACCTCAGCCCATATTTTTTTAACTGACTATTTCACACTCACTCTTCATACTGCTCACCCTTCACACCTCATTCCTCCTACACTACACCTCTCTCTCCTCACCCTCACCCACATCCCTCGCACCACAACCCTCACCCTCCACCCTAACACCACATACCAATCCCTTAAAATCTATTCCCCAACGCTACCCCATACCAATAGCACCTCACTTCACCCCTTCACCCTCACTCTCACCCTCACGATCGCTCTTCTCCCTTCACCCTCACTCTCATCCTCACCTTCATCTTAACTCTCCTCCGTTTACCCTTGCCATCATTCTCACACTCACTCTCGCGGCTCCTCTTTTCATCCTCACCCTCACCCACACCCTCCTCCCTCCATCCTTCACATTTCACCTTCACACCCCATTATTTAACACCCTAACCACACCGTCCCCCAAACCAATCGTACATGTACATAAAACCCAGATAAAAAAAAAAAAAATCCACTCATTTGGCGAATTTGGCGGCAGGTGTGAGGTCGAAGGGTGAAAACAAGAATAAAAAATAAAAAAAAAAATATGGCCCAGTTACAACCAATCTATTCTTTTTTGTGGCATTTTTTTTCTCTCTCTCATTCCATAGTTGAGGGAGTGGTTGCCAAGGTTATAAGGGAGCGTAAAAATAAGGGAGGAATAATAAGGTAGGCAATCCTAACCTCCATTCAGTTATAGGACGTTTTTCATTTTTTTTATTGTAATCCCTTCATTCTGAGAAGCTAATTTCTGAGTTTAATTTTCCCGCTGCCAAAGGAATTAAAAATCTTAAATTCGAAGACGCATTTCTAAATTTAATTCTTGCTACTTCCAGATGATTTTTTTTTTCTTTCCCAATTTAGGATTTCTAGTGGAAGGGATTTATTGAGGGACTATATAAACTCGCTCCAGTTCGAAAAACCTCGCCTAAATTGTAAGAAAATTGTCGACAGAGAGGGAGAGAGAGAGAGAGAGAGAGAGAGATTCCGACTGTAGGGATCTCTACTTAAGAAACTCACACACGCACTGGAAGGGTCACTAAAGGCAACATTTAACTCCTCAAGGTTGAAAAAAATCTCTCCCTTGCTAAATGAGAGAGAGAGAGAGAGAGAGAGAGAGAGAGAGAGAGAGAGAGAGAGAGAAATAAAGGAGCACTGAGGAGAAGCTGGCAAAGAAAAAAGGAAGAGGGGAAGGAACGACTGAAAGGAGGTCAAAAAGAAAGATTGGTAAGATTTAGTTGAGAGAATAATGGACAAGGAAAGGAAGAGGAAACAGGAAGAAATGGATATATATTTACTACTATTTGTATTACCGGTACCTTTTTATATTACTATAACTTTCTTCATGTGATTATAATTTTTCTTTGACAGGAGAAACGAGAGACATGGGAATACTCCTCATTCTCCTTTTCTTGTCTTTCCTGTAAATACAAAGCCACTGTTACGACTGGGAGGCTTCGTGACACTTTTTTCTAAGCGATGTCTTTCAGTTATTGCACATAACATTCTCTTGTAAGCTATTTTATGTTGTTCTAATTTCAACATACTTTAGGCCAGCACGACACAGAAGGATATCTAGATGTAATGTGCAGAATAAGTCGCTAACGAAGAGGTGTTAATCGCCACTTAAATACAGGCCCTTGTCTTTCTACTAAACATCTGTATTCTTTATGGGTTTTTTTTCACTGTACGAACGAATTATTTGTACTGGCAGCATACACTGGAATAACCTCTTCATTCCGAAGACGTCAATTAAATACAAGGTAGTTCGTAAACAGCGCCGCAATACACTCCGTTCCCTTTAAAGTGGCCTAAAATTGCCATCCCTTCATCATGAATGCTGAATTATAACAAGAGATTAACAGTAAAATATGTTGCTAGTCACGAAGAAGTGCTGTAGAAAGTATGTTAAGCCACAGCATTGTCTTTTTCTGCAACTGAGACACGTGAACTAAGCGCCAAAAGGATGGAAATCTGAGCCAAGTTAAAGTGAATGAACTAGAGTTACTCGACGGCTGTATCCTGTGTGTTACTGGGACGGCTCAGTCTGCTGGTGTGGGCGTGGGTGTGGCTGTGGGAGTGGGAAATGAATAAATGATGCAGGACAGACACTGATTACGCTGACTGAGATGTCGCAACACCCCCGATCGAGTGGAAGAGAAACGGTGTCTATGGATCACCCTGTGTAATTCTTGTTTGGAGATAAGACCCAGGATTAGTAGTAGTAGTAGTAGCAGTAGTAGTAGTAGTAGTAGTAGTAGTAGTAGTAGTAGTAGTAGTAGTAGCAGTAGTGGTAGTAGCAGGTAAGAATGGCATGATAGTTGTAGGAGTAGTAGACAGTAGTAGATAGGAACAGTAGAGTAGGGCTGGGGTGTAGGTAAGAGGATCAGGAAGTAGTGGACAGTGGGTATAGTGGTTTAAGGAAGCAGAGGTACAGCTAGGACAGGGTAAGATAGGGTGACCCGACCACTAATGTAACAGGATACAAGGTCACACACACACACACACACACACACACACACACACACACACACACACACACACACACACACACACACACACACACACACACACACACACACACACACACACACGCACGCACGCACGCACGCACGCACGCACGCACGCACGCACGCACACACACACACACACACACACACACACACACACACACACACACACACACAGTTTTCTCTCTCTTTCTCTCTCTCCACACACACACACACACACACCGTTTCTCTCTCTCTCTCTCTCTCTCTCTCTCTCTCTCTCTCTCTCTCTCTCTCTCTCTCATTCTTCCCTATTTTCTCCTCGCCCTCCCTTCCCATTCTAATTTTTTCAATAACTTTCCCTTTATTATGCCTGCGCTTGCTTAGCGAGTGAGGGTACTACGTTTTGAGTTCTGAACGCGTGCTCGTGTGTGTGTGTGTGTGTGTGTGTGTGTGTGTGTGTGTGTGTGTGTTTTCACATTAGCCAGTTTATATCCTGTTTACATCAGACCTGAATGAAGGGTTGAGGGTATTGCGAGAATGAGATAACAGTTTTGAGAAAGATTAAAATCAGTGTTACAGACCAAGGTCAAAGTTGCGTGCGTGCTTGCGTGCGTGAGTGCTTGCATGCGTGCGGTGTGTGTGTGTGTGTGTGTGTGTGTGTGTGTGTGTGTGTGTGTGTGTGTGTGTGTGTGTGTGTGTGTGTGTGTTAAAATCGCTGAAACAGCTTTCATCCGATATTTTAGAACAAGAGGTCAAAGATGAGGATCACATGGCATGGACAGTTCAAACAGTTTTTACCCGATGATGACTAAACTTTGTGGATTAGTTTATGTTAAACAGAGATAAAGAGATTCTGTTCTAAAAACAGTCAAAGGTCAAGGTCAGAAGAAATGATCAAAGATTAAGATCAACAGCCATAATTAACACATTTTTAATATAAATAATTTGAACCAGAGTTGTTGGAAAGGTTAAACGTTAAGCAAGAAAGACGTAATTAGATTCTGAGAGTATTTTGTTGAAGGTCGCAGGGCTAATTTAAATATTCGGTTCTTAGACCAGTTGGTAGGGTGCGGGTGTTGAATTCTAAGCGCTCCTTCTAGTTATTCTTTTATATATCCGTTTTTTTTTTCATTATTTCCTTCAACACTTCTTCCTATAGTTCCCTTAATCTTCCTCTCTTCCCTTTCTCTCCATCTTTTCCTCCTTAATTCTATATTCCTCCCCACCTTTCATCCTTTCCTCTTCTTCTCCCCTCGTCATTTCTGTTTCTTTACTCCTTCTGTCCCTCTCCTCTCCATTTTTTCCACTAAATCTCACCTAATTCTGTTTCCATCCCTCCATTTTCCCCCTCTCCACCTCTTCTTCCGATACTCCATCTTACTCTCCACTCTTTCCTACTCTATCCCTTCCCTCCACCTCTTTTCCCTACTACTCACCTCTTGTTTCCCTTCCCTCCTTCCCTCCTCTCCCCTCAACTCCTACATTTATATTGCATTTACATCAAAGAGCCATATCGCTGGTAAAAGGCCTCCGATAGAAATGGTAAATATACGTCTTCTCCAATCTCATCACCATTGTTTTTTATGAGAACGGTACATAATTTCTTATGGATTATGCCCTGCTTTCTCTTCAGTCTTCATAACTGCCACCATCTAGCATGCCCTATCTGTCTATCTATATCCATCTACTGCATCTATCTATATATCTATATATGTATCGTTACACCTATCTCTATACCCAGCTACCTATTTTTCTATCTCTCTATCATCTACCTGTGTCTACCTACCTGCCTACCTACCTAACTACCTATATAGCTATTTATTTATCTATTTATCTATCATGGACAAGGTTAACATCCTGTAAGACTTGTCCTTTCTGATAAAAAAATCAAGATTCCCTATATCGATATAAAATTTCGTGTCACCACAACTAAATAGTCGAGTTTTGGGAGTTGTCCAGTTCCTCAAGGTGAAAACAAATCGATGGCAGTGTGTCGCTAAGTGCAATAAATAAATAAATAAATAAATAAATAAATGAATGAATAAAGTCCGCGGGGTGAAAGCAGACCAATGACAGTGTCTCGCCACGTGCACAAATGAATGATAGGTTGAAAGATTGAATGAATAAAGAATTGCTAGACATGAAATTAATATATCTAAAACATGGCTATAATAGGGAACAAACCGATAGTGGCCGTCAAAAATGTTCTATGCTCTATACGTGAAAATAACCCTAAAGAGAAAGAGATAGGTTAGAGATTGAAGTCATTTTCTCTAACTTTTCGGGCGACACAGAACCCATCTTAGGAGGGTTTTGAACCAGACCCTGAGGATGGGTTCTGTGTGGCCCAAAACTTTAAAGAAAATAGAGAATTCAAGCTCTAACCTGTGTTTCTTTCCTACCCAAAATTTCCACTTGTTGCAATGGGTCGTCTCTTGATCAGTGGCCGTATTGGACTGTGTATAACCAGTTATTGTGCTTTCACCTTAACCTGGCCCAGATTTTCGTCCTTTTGAGGCTTATAGGACGAAGTTCAGCGACAGAAAAAGACAGTACTGTGGTTCTTAATTTTTTCCATTGCTCTTCTTCGTGACTAGCATCATATCCTACTGTTAACTGTTACAACTCAAGAACCAAGATGGAAAGATGGCAACAATGGACCAAGCTAGTGTAAAAGCAGTATAGTTTTTATTTTTGTGTTAATTTATTATGGTTTTCAATCATTTGATAAGTAATCTACAATGAATATTACAAGGAGAAAAAAGGAACCAGAACTATTCCTGATGAATATTAATGACAAAACGACATATTTAACGAAGATATTGTCAAAAATCTCTTATGAATACGTCCCGGTGCCAAAAGTATTGAGTTAGGGGGTCATATAATAAGTGGCTTTCTAAATTTCGTAACACCTCTTGCTTAGCGATTTATTCTGCGCATTACACCTCAACATTCCATTGTATGTTTATTGATACAAACTGTGGATAAGAAAGCGATATAAATACGAGCAATGAAATGTTAAGGATATGGAAACTAAACACTAAATAAAGAGCTATTATAATGCATCGTAACACCGCTTGCATACTGATTAATTCTGCGCCTCAGTATCCTCTATAATATAATCACCAAAGAAGAGGTGCCAGTAACCTACCCTATCCCATCCCCACTACACCCTCGGTCGTCATGCGTGCTTCTCTTTCACTTCTAATTTTTTCTACCCCTTGGCTGCCTGAGTGATTAAAATAATATTTTGGTGCGGCCATTCTTTATATTAATTCGTGTTTGCCTGTCGGTGTGGTGCAGTTTTCAGGCATTAATTATGTCTGGCCTGCGGGGGATGGCACGCACTTTTAGTCATAACATTCTCGGATTTCGTGTTTTGCATTTTTTACTAAACAATGAAACAGGTCTGATATTTCTACGTGTCAACTGTTCATTTCTTTTTTTTTTCTTTTTTTCTTTTTTTTTTTTTTGCTGTGATCCGATTCGCAACAACAGCTATTGTTTTTGTTTTTTAAAATTTCGGTTTCATTGTTTTTCTCCGGCAAACAAACAAATATTGTCTGATATTCTTGGATGTATGTTCCTTGCCTACGGTTCTTGTCCTGGCCAGATCCATTGTGTGTGTGTGTGTGTGTGTGTGTGTGTGTGTGTGTGTGTGTGTGTGTGTGTGTGTGTGTGTGTGTGTGTGTGTGTGTGTGTGTGTGTGTGTGTGTGTGTGTGTGTGTGTGTGTGTGTGTGTGTGTGTGTGTGTGTGTGTGTGTGTGTGTGTGTGTGTGTGTGTGTGTGTGTGTGTGTGTGTGTGTGTGTGTGTGTGTGTGTGTGTGTGTGTGTGTGTGTGTGTGTGTGTGTGTGTGTGTGTGTGTGTGTGTGTGTGTGTGTGTGTGTGTGTGTGTGTGTGTGTGTGTGTGTGTGTGTGTGTGTGTGTGTGTGTGTGTGTGTGTGTGTGTGTGTGTGTGTGTGTGTGTGTGTGTGTGTGTGTGTGTGTGTGTGTGTGTGTGTGTGTGTGTGTGTGTGTGTGTGTGTGTGTGTGTGTGTGTGTGTGTGTGTGTGTGTGTGTGTGTGTGTGTGTGTGTGTGTGTGTGTGTGTTTTCTGTTTTTACCTGCTCTCGCGCTGGCTCGCCTAATGATTTACTTTGGAGAAATATTAAATGTTCGGTCCTAAACTCCAGACCTTCCCGGAAGTTTCCCGCGCTCAAGTTTACCAATAAGTGAACCTGATTCCAAAAACTCGCTCGATTACATAACTCTTCCCTCATAGTCCCGTATTACTCGTTTCGTGTTTCCCATTTAGCATCTTTCCTTTTTCTTGCTATTTTCTTAGTTTTTCTTTAGGCTTTATTTTCCTCATATTTCCCATTTCTTTTACCCCTCCATATTTTCCTAGTCACTGTTTATTGCTCTACTGTTGTTCTCTGCCTTTGATGCTTTTGGCTGTTTAACCTTTTTTGTTGCTGTCAATTAAGTTAATTTTCCTACTGCAGCTCTACTCCGACTACTGCTTACTGTAACCCTTCTTTATCACTCTAATCTCCTTGTTTCTTCTCTTCTACTTTACTCGAACCACATACATTCTTTCTCCTGCTTTTGCCTTTTACACTTCTTTCCTGGTTTGTACTCATCACTCCTCTGCACCCAAACAGCTCCTAATTTTTCTTACCTAGTTTTCCTCTTTTCTCTATACCATACTCTCCTGACTAACGCTCACGTACTCAGAAAATTTCTGCTTTAATTTTCTTCTGCTTAACCTTCCTGTTCCGAACTCAGCCTCTTTCCAGTTTACCCAATCATTCTCGCTTGTGTCTGGCCTTCCTCTCTTCCATCTATCTTCCCATCGTTTTTGTTCTCACTTTAGTTGTTCAGTTCTTACACTGAACGTTCATCTTTCATACTACTTTTCTCTTCTGTACTCAGCCTCTTTCCGCTGTACCCAACCACTCTCGCTTGTACCTTAGTCTTCCTTTCATCCATCAACCACTCCCTTCTGTCAAGAGCTCCACCCCACCTCTTCTGTCTCATCCCTCACTTTGTATGTTCCAATTTCCATTTCTCTCTCCTACCCTTCATCTCCTCTCTCCTCGCTTCAGCTCAAACCTGACTCTTCATTGCCTTTGCTCTTCCCTCCTGTCTCTCATCTCCCATTTTCGTTTCCCCACCTTTCACCTCCTCACATTTTCCTCAAACAGTGTATTCAGATTTCTCTCCCTTCCCCTCTTCCCCTGTGCTCTGCCTTTATCTCCTCCTCCTCTCCAGCCTCCTGCAGTTTTCCGAGTCTGTAACTTTCTCTTTTCCTTCCCCAGTTTCATTGCTTAATCTGGCCTTTTCCCTTCCACTCTCCTCTCTTCCCTACTATCCTCTTAATGTTTCCTCTTCTTTTCCATCTTCTCTATTTTCTCTCTCTCTTGTCTCAACATCTTTTTTTTTTCTTCTCCTTTACTCCAGTTTTCTCTCAACTCCATATTTCACACCTCACCTTTGTCCTTAATTGTGTTCTCCCCTACCTTCACTAAAAATCTCTTACTCTCACCTCTTCCTTGTTACCTTGCCCATAATTCTACCTTCCTTTATTTTTCTGCTTCTATACCTGCTGTTTCTTTCCCCCATATGCAACATCTATATTTCCTCTCTTCTCATCCTCTCTCCCCTTATTCCTTTACTCTTCCTTAATTTTTCTTCCTTCCATTTGTATCTTTATCTTTCTTTTCTCTACAACAATTGCTGTACCTCAGATATACTCTATTTTCTCTCTTCTCTCTCACCTTACTCTCATTCTTTTAGTCTTTCCTCTTCTTTCCTCCATCCATTTTTCCGTCGCTGTATCTCCTCACACATGCCTTCCATTTCCTCTTTCCTCCCCTCATTATTCTCTTTTCTTTCTTTCCTCACCTATCCTCTTCCTTCCTCCATTTTTCCGCCTCTGTATCTTCCCCCCTCCTCTCTCTGATTCTTTTGCTCTCCTCTCTTTCCCTCCATCTCCTCTCATTTTTCTCCGCATCCTGTCTTCTCACTGTTATCATACCAATAAGTACACGTCCAAGCAATCATCACCACCAGCTTTGTTTTCACACTTTCATTTCCATCACAAAGACGGTTCTCTCTCTCTCATTCGTTGTGTGTGTGTGTGTGTGTGTGTGTGTGTGTGTGTGTGTGTGTGTGTGTGTGTGTGTGTGTGTGTGTGTGTGTGTGTGCACGCTCGCGCGCGCGCCTTTCCATTGATCATTCATCTTTTATATTCCTTCCTTTCTCCACCCGACTCGTATCACATCTCCCAGACTTTTCCACCCTCCTCGCTTTTCTTCCTCACTTCCTCCCTTCCTCCTTCCTTTTCCATCTCACACCTGCCCCTCCTTCCAATCCTTCCTGCCCTCTCTTCTTCCTTCCCTCCCTCCCATTACACCACCTCCATCTCCTAACACTGTCTTTGTAATTCCCCGTTTTAATTACAGTTGGAAAGCTCAGATGAGGGCTTGGTCATCTCAAGGAAGGCCCTTTCTTTGTCATTCTTCTCAACCTTTGGGTTGGAATTATGTAGGTGAGAGAGAGAGAGAGAGAGAGAGGAAAGGGGGAGTGGCAGGGCGATTACAGAGGGATTACAGCACACGAATAACAGATCTACATGAAGTTATGACTAAGGGGCAGAAAAAGAAAAAAATAATGAATAAATCTGCAAGGGGTGAATGAGAGTAAGAGAGCAGGAAAATTGTGAGAGGAAAAGCAAGCCAATGAATAACGTAGTAGTGGAGAATAACACGATATAATTCTAAACCTGACACAGCAAGGGGATGGTACACTCCGAGTGGGGGAAGGCACACCCCGATTTTCTGACATCGCTTTTAAATACTATAACTTTATGTATTTTATTATTATTATTATTATTATTATTATTATTATTTATTTCACTACTATTAATCAAGGGCCTGGCTACACCTTGGCTATCTTTGTTTTGATAATACGCCCATAAAGCTTTACAGTGGCGAAAATTAGTCACACTTCATAACGATAAATTAAGAGAGAGTGAACAGTGACTTTTGAAACTCGGTGATGAGTTCTTCAGAGATTTAACAAACATTTCAGAATATTTTGTGAGCGTTTCAAAATTGTTCGAGTAAAGTGGAGCTATATTACTTCAGCTCGGGGCTCACATTAGGTGGTGCTCACATAATATGGTGCTCACATAGCCTGGTGTTCACATAGCCTAGTGCTCACATAACGTGGTGTTCACGTTCTATGGTGCTCACATAATCTGGTGTTCACATACTTTGATACTCACACAGCCTGGTGTTCACATAACTTGCTCACATAACCTGGTGTTCACATACTCTGGTGCTCACATAACTTGATGCTTACATAGTCGGGTGTTCACATAACCGTAAAGTTTCTGAAACTCCTGTCGTTGGGGAAGCAATTTTCCACTTCATTCAACAATGGTGGTTCATGGACTATGGTGCACTGTGTGTGTGTGTGTGTGTGAGAGAGAGAGAGAGAGAGCTTGCAGTGTTTTACGAGTAGAGATAAAGAATTCAAGCTCTTATCTGTCTCTCTCTCTCACCTAAAATTTCCACCTGTTTCTTCTAGCTCTCCCTCTCCCCTGCTAGCTAATATTCCTAAGCTGAGGGAAGTGTGGTAGGATCCTCTGGCCATTGAAGAATCTCTTTTATATGATGCGTAAAATTGGAAAGTGAAGAATATTCTCTAAGTGTGCAGTGGAAGCGGTCAGATTGTGGAAAATTATTGTATCTCACCACAACCAAACTGCAAAATTCATAATAATTACAACCATAACACTAGAATCGTCAGTTACCACACCAGAATCACAAGTATTATAATCACCACACCGATCACAATTACCACACTCACCACAACTTACCACAGTCAGCCACCACCATCTGCAGCGTCACCCTCGCCTTTGCCACCCCTGGCCTACCTCCTTCATGTTGCCTCTGGGGACAATATCGACTGGGAAAACATGGCAGGGCAAACACACACACACACACACACACACACACACACACACACACACACACACACACACAATCAACTTTATTAAACTGAGTGGAGTGGAATTAAGGATGATGAAGTGGAGCTGGGAGAATGGAGCTAGGAATATGGAGCGAAAAGAGGGAGACCAGTAGAGGTAGTGAGCCCAGGAGAATGGAGCAAGTGGGGCGAGAATAGAGACGACACTGGAGGGAGAGAGGCGAGGAGAATGGAGCGAAAAGACTGGGAAGCGAGAGGAGAAAAAAAAAAAAAATGTGGAGAGGGAGAATGGAACGAGGAGAGTGGAGCAAGAGAAGAGGGAGTAGAGAGGGAGAGAGTTCAGGAGAATGGAGCGAGGAGGCTGATTAAGTCCTTGTGAGCTGACTGGCGGGAAGGACTCTGAGGGGGGGAATAATCCGAAAGGCGTCAGCGGGAGAAAAAATTTTACGTCCGCTCGCCTTGTTACTGAGAGAGAGAGAGAGAGAGAGAGAGAGAGAGAGAGTCCACATTAGCCGATGGAGGCAATTCTACGTCTGTGGAAGCGTTTACATGATTAAAAAAAAAAAAAAAAAAAAAAGTGGCGAGCTCGCGCGCACACACACACACACACACACACACACACACACACACACACACACACACACACACACACACACACACACATATATATATATATATATATATATATATATATATATATATATATATACACAAACACACACACACACACACTCATTGCTCATAAACACACAATCTCTCTGACTTTGAAGTGTAAGAGTAAGATACACGAGTGAATGTAGAAGAAAGCGAGGAAGAGGGACGAGGTGAAGGGGAGTTTGGAGACAAAGTGTAAGAAGAGAAAAAGTGGAAAGGTAAAGAGGAAGTGAAGGCATAAGAAATCAAACAGGAAGAGATAAAAAAGGATAACAGGAAGAGATTAAAAACAGAAGAGGATGATAAAAGAGGAAAGCTGGGAGACAAGAAACAGACACCGCTCCGTAATTACTATCTATTAATAACGGTGCTTATCTACGCTGACAAATATTATCGTTCCTAATGACAAAAGGACTAAGTAGGTTACTAGCAAGAGAGGATTAATTAGGTGTAAGTGTTCCGCTACCTATCGTCAGCAAAGCTAACATTGGCTTTAAGAAGATTTGATCAATTAGTGGACAGGAAGAGGTTAATTAGGAGAGAGAGAGGAGACTGAGCAAATAACGAGTGAGAGAGAGAGAGAGAGAGAGAGAGAGAGACTACCCTTGTAAACACCATCTACCCACAGAGATACAACATCAATCATGACAGCATCCCAATCACTCCAGAATCACCACGAGAGCTGTCAGCTCATCAAACGAGCCTTAACTACCTGCCTGATTACCTCGTTAAGTAGCATAACAGGGGTGGCAATGATAGGGGTGGGGGTGAGCTCTCTTTCGGGGCGTCACGGTGCATGGGTTGGCTGAGAGGTGATGGAAGTCGGAGCAAGAGTGAGCTGTTTGATGGAAGGGTGGGGGGTAGTGCTTGGCTACGATTGTTTGGTGAAAAATAATGATGATAACAACAACAACAATAATAATAATAATAATAATAATAATAATAATAATAATAATAAAAATAAAAATAATAATAATAATAATAATAATAAAAATAATAATAATAATAATAATAACAGCAGCAGCAACAGCAACAACATCAACAGTAATAATAATAACAATAATAATAATAATAATAATAATAATAATAATAATAATTCATCCATCCATCCATCATCCAATCCTACGTTGCCCCATGAGAAGCGTAGGAGCCCGGGGCTAGGCAGTTGGTCCTGACATTTAAGATGAGAGTGACCAACCTCACTCGTCCCTGAGTGCCATTACGTGAGCAATAAACCCCAACTACCCCTTGGATATAAACCTTCACCGGCTCAATCCGATTGGAGCACAATAATTACCCGCTAAACCATCAGGCGCCAAAATTTGGTTATATGGTTACCACCAAGCGTAGTAAATAGTTTCCTGGTGTACAGGAAACCATTTGGCTTGTCACTCAGTGTAGCATCACCCATAGGCAGAAGGAAGAGGAAAGAATGAAGGAATGAAAGACAGAAGAGGGAGTGTAAAGTCATCCGTAGGCAGAAGGACAAGGAAAGAATGAGGGAAAGAAAGATAGAAGAAGATGGAGGGAAAGAAGGATGAAGGAGAGGACAGGGCAGACATCCGAGAGCAGCACTACATTGAGTGAGTGGATGGTAAGCGCCCCCACCTTCCACAAATAATAATAATAATAATGATAATAATAACACCAGTCATTAATTAAGCTAGGCGATTGCGATAGGGTAGGATGGAGAGAAGGGCGATGAAAGGGCAAGATGGAGAGGAACTGGGAGGAAAGGGAGGGAAGATAACAAGGCGAATTTCTATAACCCTTACGTGCAATATACCAACTTCACGTTTTAATTCGGCTAATGTCAGACGGGTTTACCTGGCTGACGTAAATCTAGGTCACCAAAAACGTCAAAACTCATCATCATTACCGCTCTGGCTGAAAGTAATGAGTTTCGTCTTATATTCCAACTTACGACCGATGGTTCTATTAGTAAAGCATGGGTTAATCTGAGAGGCACGGGGTGAGGTGAGGAGAGAGGGGAGGAAAAGAGAAAGGGAGAGGAAGGGTACAGGGGGAAAAGGAGGGATGGATAGGAGAAAGAAAGAATGGATAGAAGGTTAGAGCAGCGACACATGGTGGGATGGAAAGGAAAGTACAAAGGAAAGCAAACACCAACAGACTTTATGTACCTTTCGAGGCTGCTTGTTACAGAGTACACTGTGACTACGAGATCTAATTCTACATGCTGAAGGATAACGATACAGTAGTAAAGCAAGAAGGCTCCCCCCGCCTTCAAACCCTCTAGTTTAAACTGGCAGGAAAAAGTGAGAAAAACCACCATGAAGCATAGAAAAACTGACATGGAGATTTCGTATGAAAGACTGAAGGGGAAAAGTTACATTTTATAATGTTTTCTCTATAAGCTAACCAGCTTGAATAACCTGAAAGATTAAGTAGTAAGGTAAAGTGAATAATCAAATAAATAACTGAGGCACGACATGTATGGGTACGTTGACTTAACGGGGCATCTGTGGACACAGCGTGGAAATCGCACAGTGCACAGTGTGGATGTTCAGGGGTAGTGCGGCAGCCTTGCCTGGCGCTTTTAAGGTAAGCAACAGTAAGTCAGGTTCCCGATCCGTTCACTGTACTAAGACAAGGAACTTTCCCATGCGGGACAAGTACACAAGTTTCCTCCTGAAGCAGTGACCCCTTGTACATTAAAAAAATCCCGATGGTGGTCACTTACTAACAGGGACCCTCAGTGATCCACAGCCCATCACAGGGCGAAAGTAATAGTGTATATTTATATATATATATATATATATATATATATATATATATATATATATATATATATATGTAGATAGATAGATAGATAGATACAGTATACACACACACACAACTATTTTATTCAGTTTTAAACATATTAAGCTGGAGGTTAGACGACAGATAGGTAAGGAGGGGAGGTATGGAGAGGAGAGAGACGGGCGGTGGGAGGAGGAAGGAGTGGTGAGGAGACAGAACTGGAGAGTGAGAGTGGATATAACAAGACTAGTTTCTTTAACCTGTGAGACAGAGAGTGAGGTGGTAAGGCAATGGGATGGAGAATGGATAGGGGACGGAGTGACTGGAAGGATAGAAAGGGAAGGGACAGAAAGGATAGAGAAAATCTGGAGAGATGCTGGGAGTGGAAAAAAAATGAGTTCATTTAGTGTGAAATCTGCAGGTTGAAGTGATGAGGAAAGAGGAGGGAAGGAGAAGGGTGCAAAGACGAAGGAAGGAGAGGGGAGGGGTGGAGAGAAGGCTGGAAAAGAGTGGGGTAGGGCGGACTAGAGGGGGGAGGGGCGGAAAGGAAAAGGGCTGGATGGAGCGGGCTGGAGAGAGAAGGGGTGGTGGAGAGAGGGAAGGAGGGGGTAGCTAAAACAAGGCGAGTTCCTTTAATGCGAGAGGTAAAGTAGTGTTGCCTCAAGCTCTGGCATTCACTGCTACACCAGCCTAAGTAACTCCACAAAGGGGCCACGTGGCGAGAAAGGGTCATAGGAGCTACCCTGTCCGCCCCCCCTTTTTTTTTCTCTCTCTCTCTCTCCTCGTTACCTTCTGTTACTCTTCTTCTATCTATCTTTAAATTATTTCTTTTGTTTCTCTCACTTTTTCTCCTTCCTTCACGTCCATTTTTGACAGCCTCCCATTTCACGTCTTTCAAGGCTCTTCCACATATTCCCCTGATGTCGCCAGCTCCTACCTCCCTGATTTTCTGTGCGTGTGTGTGTATTCTCTCTCTCTCTCCCTTTCTCTCTCTCTCTCTCTCTCTCTCTCTCTCTCTCTCTCTCTCTCTCTCTCTCTCTCTCTCTCTCATTGTTAATTCACTCACCCACTCTCTCCCTAACTTTACTCCTGTCCAAGCAGTCTCTCTCCTCCTTCCACGTCCTTTCCCTTATATTATTTCCTTCACCTTGCAGTCTACTTCAATTCACATCATTCCTTTTCCCTTCTGGTACAATAACTCCCTGGTACAAGCCTCTGTCTCTTCAGAGTACTTTCTTCTCTCCCATGATCATCTCTATCTTGCCTTCCTCTCCTCAAGTGACCTCGGTAGATGTGCCCTTCTCACACCCAACTCTCCTTCCAAGATATTTCACTCCTTGCATTATTCTCAGGTTAATGCAGTGGTTTAATGCCAAGTCAGTCACTTCTCTCACCGTCGGGGTTATTCGTGTTTTATTTCAATTTAAGCTTTTTCTTCTGTTAGAGTTTTTATGCTGTCTCTGTCATGATCCGCAGAGTTCTTGTATTTTGTTATAGTTGTTGCCAAATGATTTTATTTATTTGTATATTCATTGTTGTTGGTGTTATCACTACTAGTCCTCCTGCTCCTGCTCCTGCTCCTGCTCCTGCTCCTGCTCCTCCTCCTCCTCCTCCTCCTCCTCCTCCTCCTCCTCCTCCTCCTCCTCCTCCTCCTACTAGTACTACTACTACTACTACTACTACTACTGCTGCTGCTGCTGCTGCTGCTGCTGCTGCTGCTGCTACTACTACCGTTATTATTAGTTATTATTCATATTCATATTAATAAAAATAAAAATAATAATAATAATAATAATAATAATAATAATAATAATAATATTATTATTATTATTATTATTATTATTATTATTGTTAACATTAGCTAACAGCGACTCGTGGCAGCCTTAGTGGCTTAATGCTGTCTCTGAACCCTCTCGTGGGCGGCACAACTCTCTATTTATATTCCAGCTAACGGCAGACGATTTCATTCATCTGAGAGTGATTCCTAGGAGCACGGGAATGTGTGGGATTTCTGAAGGCACTTTTCTTCTCAGTCTGCGGCTTCTTCTCAGGTGTGAAATCTTTGGATAATGTTAACTTTTTATTTTGTCTTTCTTTGGCTTAAATCTTGCTAGTTACAGACGATGCTTACTTGTCGCATTTTTTTTTTTTTATTGCAAGCATGAAGGAAGCAAAGGTAGGAAGCTCGTAAGAGTGTCCCCATGTAGGAAAAGAAATAGTAGGGTCAAATGCAACATCTGTTCATTTCGAGATGCCTGGACATACTGCGTTTAAAAACTGGAGGGGAGGCACTGGAGAGGGATGCCTTCACGTGGTGGCACCAATATAACTGATCTGCTCCACTGCCTATACAAACGTCCCTAAACTCCCTCCCTATCCCCCGAAAGAAGAATGAATTGCAGAAAGGGAACCTCAACCTGCAGTCCACTGTGTTCACATACGAGCCTGGGGCTGCAACTACTGCTACTAGTACTACTACTACTACCACTACTAATACTACCACCACCAACACCATCACCACAACCACCACCACCAGCACAACTACTACTACTGCTGCTGCTGCCACTAGTACCACCACCACCACTACTACTACTACTACTACTACAACTACAACTACTACTAATATTATTGCTACTACTGTTACTACCACTAATTCCATGACGTGTGTTTTAGATATATACTTGTTGCTGTTAGACTTTAAACTCAGTTATAGGGAAGCCAAGTTGTAGTACTAACTTCTCCACTCCAGTCTCTCATGGGTGAATAAAACTGATCTCCAAATAGCAGAAAAAAATAACGTCATTGCACTGAAGGGGTTAAAATCCTGTAATGTCAGCAAAGTTTCAAGACAAGACATCGTTGTAAATAAGGGGTTAAGGAGAGGGTAGGTTGTACTTTGTTTGTGGTGTGGCTAGATATGCCTTACTGACACACACACACACACATGAACGCATAATTAGGTAAATACTGTTGTCCTGATGGCTGCACTATTTCTTCCTCGATAATGTTGACTAATGGAAGTGGACTACCTTGCATGTTGGTCCGCACTGGCTTGTTACGTTGCACCCATTGATTGATGTGACGCCCATGAATAAAAATGATGAAAGAGTAAATTAATAAATAAATAAGTTATCTGTCTTTCTATTTAGGCTATCAGTCCGTCTGCTAATTTGTCTACTTTGTGTGTGTGTGTGTGTGTGTGTGTGTGTGTGTGTGTGTGTGTGTGTGTGTGTGTGTGTGTGTGTGTGTGAAGAGCATATTCCTATTCATACATACCAGTACAATGGGTTCAAGTCAGCCTCGAAAAGAAGGAGAAAAAAATGAGGGATAAAATGAAGGAGAGTAAGGGAAAGACGAAAATGAAGGAGAATCTGGAGAGACAGGAGAAGAAGAAGAAGAAGAAGAAGAAGAAGAAGATGAAGAAGAAGATGAAGAAGACGAAGACGAAGACGAAGAAGAACACGAAGGGAGGGGGGACCACCTGTATAACTGCTATGAAAAATAAAGTGCTTTAACAGTACTTTTAAATAACAATTGGTAAAGGATGCCAGCCCAGCACAAAAAATTGGTAAATAAATACATAAATGAGAAAGAAATTGGCTCTCAGTGCGATACCAGTGCAAGAATTGTCCGTATCGGTAATTGTATATTTCTTGCTGCCTTGACTTTAACTTTTTCCTTACGTCTCTGTTTGCCTTGATCCACCACTAAGACAACTCGCAGAAGCAGGATATCAACGCCTACCCTCCGTTAGTTCAAGCAGGCGGGGCTTTACCGTACCGTAGGGCTCGGGTGCGGGGACAGGTAAGGGACAGGTAAGGGACAGGTGACAGGGACAGGTGACGCGGATAGGTGACGGGGACTGGTGATGGGGATAGGTAAGGGGGATCGGTAACGAGGACAGGTAAGGGAGACAGATCACGAGGACAGGTAAAAGGGACAGGTAACGAGGACAGGTAAGGGAGACAGATCACGAGGACAGGTAAAAGGGACAGGTAACGAGGTAAAAGGGACATGTAATGAGGACAGGTAACAGGTAACGAACAGGTGAGAGGGACAGATGAAAATCATTAGCCTTAGTTAAATATAAGATACCTACAGTAGACTTCCTCCGTTGTTAGGTGATCCAGCCTTAATAGGCAAAAATGTATATACAATTGAAATCAAGGTGAAGAGTAAGAACAACGACTATTTCTCATTGTTTCTGGTAAACTTATGAGTAGCATCGTAATCCCTTTCAGTAAAATGACGTTCCTTGCATTATCTTCTTGTGACAGTCAGACGGTTTTATTCAGCTCAGGAAAGACGTCTCGTACTGAAGGGGTTAAAGGAGGTTGTTCTGAACCTCCTTATCTGTGAGGTGTCTTAAAGAAAACTGTCTGAAGGAAGTAAGAATTAAAAGACCGTCACAGTGAATGGGACTCACCAAGAAAGGACAATGAATTAATAAAATCTAATGTCTTTACATTGAGTGACAAGCCAAATGGTTTCCTGTAAGCCAAGAAACCATCTACAACGCTGGGTGGTAACCATATAACCAAACCATATGTGCTCCCTACGTGTCAAAAAGTGGGTTGGTGGAGGGTTGGTGCCCTTTCCTGTAAAACAACTAACTGTGTCAAATGGCCACCCTTTACGGGATTATAGTGTCTGGCAATAGATAGATAGATAGATAATGTCAATAGCCTTCACTTTTTTTTTTTCAATATATCCAGGAGCAAGAGACAAGTACAGAGCCGTTTAGCAGCGGCAAGTTCCTATTCGCTGAATATAATGCTGTCGTAAGATGGTAAACAACAGTGTTCTATATCTTCGTCCATAAACGCTAATCGTAATGTTTTAGATGCCGGAGTGTCCCTAAACGCGGCTCTGCGTTGACTGCCTTTCACTAATGATGTTCGGACGCGAGGTGTTCTGTTCACATAGACTTAAGTGACGTTAGCTAAGCCACATCTTGCCAGCACCACACCACACCACACCACACCATACCACCCACCCACACTACTCCACACCGGATCAAATCGCCCTCCAACGCCACGCGCACCACACTACATCAAGTGCCTTAACTGAATGGTCCTTAAGCTCCCGCATCCATTATTTCTGTATGTATTTATAACATTTTCGGTGCCTTATGTTTATATTTAGCATCATTTAATAATCTGGCGTTCGCTGAAATAATATAAAAAGATAGTTCTCAGTCAGGTTCTCCTAAACTGAATTATATTGTCTGGCGGATGCGCAGATATAATAAAATTGCCGTGGTTGCTGTTATAATTGTGCTTGCTTAACCCCGGTCTGCATGACCAAGCAGACCCGTCGACTGCAAACAACCGCCTCTGTGGGGCTGTCCCGTAGGTTCTATACATCGTTGTTGTTGTGTCTACTTTTTTAGTGTAGCGCAAACTACGTGTGCCCCATTACCTGTATTGTGTGGGCCTATTGGCAAGCGAGGTACGTGTCGTCTATGATTCCCCCCAACACAAATCGAAGCTGGAGGGGAAGCCTACTCGACAGCGATATAGACCGCTGCATGGGGGACAAATATCAAATTACCCCCATCTGTTCTAAATTGCGCGAGGAGGATCTGTCAGCCTAGCGGGACGCAGTCTTCGTGTGGAGGCGATGCTCCTAATGCCATTTTTCTTTTTTTTTTCTTCATAAAAATATGACGTTATCAGAGTGAACGGCTTAGCGGTGTTCCTATCGCTTCATTACGAACGCGCTCTCGTTCTCGTATGCTGACTAAAATCGACTGATGATAGTAAGAATAAAATCGTACTCGTGGAAGTAGCAGGAACGCTCTAAAAAAAAAAAAAATGCTATACTGAAAAGAATTATTCAAAATAAAGAATATAGCAACAAAATTGGTATCTATTCCAGGACGATTCCATTCAACTTACAAGTGGGTTTTTAGAAATAGTGGTCTTTAATAAAGTTTTCAATACGGGACATCTTTCTTCGCCAAATAAAGTCACATATAAAAGGAAAAACAAATTATGAAGTGCGTCATCAATGTGAAGGGGTTGAGTGGAAAAAATAACAATATGAATCAACTGTTCACTAAAAAAAGAAAAACTACAGCACGTCGTTTAGTAAAAAAAATAATCTCAAAAGTAAAGGCCAAAATCATTCTCTCTCTCTCTCTCTCTCTCTCTCTCTCTCTCTCTCTCGAGTTCATTGCAGTTTACCTGGTACTGATTCAGGGTCTGTACCACCAATAACCTTTACGCTAATGATAGTAATTTGAGAGGAGCACGTCAGGCAGGAATTTGTAAGAGGACAGCCAGGTTAGAGAGAGAGAGAGAGAGAGAGAGAGAGAGAGAGAGAGAGAGAGAGAGAGAGAGAGAGAGAGAGAGAGAGAGAATGTGCGATCGGTAACTCACTCTTTTCTCTACCTTCATTTGTTTCATCTGCTAACCTTTACAGCATACCTCACAGGATACAACATCGTACAAAGACATACATAGATACATACTCGTACATACATATATTCATACAGACAGACAGACAGACAGACAGACAGACAGACAGACAAAAATGGACAGATAACTGGAAAGACAGATTAACCTTTCCTTCGTCAACTTCCTTCATCCTTGACTATCTTACGGAACGAAAAGGAGAGCATAAGCAACGATACAGTAAAATCAGAAGCCAAAAAATAAGGGAAAAAATCCACTTCTAAATATCTTCCTCTTCTGCAGTGCAATGGACGAGTTGCATTGAAATCATTATTCAAATCTATTTTCATATTAAAAGAATTATGTTCAAAACTGTTAAGCTAAACCCAATATTGTCCCATGGCATTTTATTATTATTATTATTATTATTATTATTATTATTCCGAAAACTATCAAGCCCCCCAAAATATCCTTCAATAAATGCAGCGATGAATTATTGCCTCATCTGGTGAATGGATGGCTTAATATTCATGCACTGGCGTTTGTGTCTCTGGTGAATTTCGTGTGTTTTGTCCTCGCTCCTGACCCCTGCTGACCTCTCGCTGTGAATGGCCCCAAATTGGTGCTCTTGAGGTGTTGCTTTGGCTGCTTTCCTGATTTATTGTTGGTTTGAGATGTTGTGTTCTTTTTAGGGACTGGGTGGATGATTCTGATGTGTGTGTGTGTGTGTGTGTGTGTGTGTGTGTGTGTGTGTGTGTGTGTGTGTGTGTGTGTATGTGTGTGTGTGTGTGTGTGTGTGTGTAAACCTGTGTGCATGTGTGGGATCACGCTTGCTGTTGGTATGCGGAGGAGAGTTATTACTTGGCTGTAGACTCGCGTAGCATTTTTTCTTTTTTCAGTATTTTTGAGCGTGTTTTTTTGTCGATTCCCTTTTTAACTTCTATTTCGTAAAACTTCACTTATATTTTTGCATCTCTCTCTCTCTCTCTCTCTCTCTCTCTCTCTCTCTCTCTCTCTCTCTCTCTCTCTCTCTCTCTCTCTCTCTCTCTCTCTCATTCCGTGTAGATCCATTTCACTTTTTTTTTATTTTATTCTTGCAGCGTTAAATCTTAGTGATATATCTGATGGGGATTAACCTCTTCCATTCAAGAATGTCATGTGTATTTAATTGTGTGCCATTTATAGACGATGGTATTCAGGGTAGAGTAAATTTTAAAAAATGATGGGTTTGATTCAGGCTTCAATACTCTCTTCACAACCAGGTGGCTCTCCTATGATTAACAGAATCCTCTAGCACGACTACTACTATTACTACTCTTGCTACTACTACTACTACTACTACTACTGCTACTACTCTTGCTACTACTACTACCATTATTCCTGCTGCTGCTAATACTACTACCACTACTACTAAAATAATCATCGTGGCAGTGAAAGGGTTAACACGACTGCATACATATAGATGATTTTTGCTTCTGATGTGAATTCAGACTTTCTAAGACTTTAATGATGTGGGAATCGCTACGTGGTTCTTTTCTCTCGGTACTCTGATAATTTTCGTACCTAAGTGTTCTCTCTTCCTTTCTGGTTCCTTTATCAGTCGGTGTCTTTACCATGAAATTAAGGGCATGGATGATGATGATGATGATGATGACAGAGGCGGAGAAGGAGACAGAGACGAAGACGAAGACGAAGATGGAGAAGGGGACGGAGACGGTGACAATGCAATGACTATGATGACTATAACGTTGTTGTTGCTGTTGTTGATAAGAAAATCGTTTGGAGAAGCAGGAACAAAACACAGAAATAAGCAATCAGACTAAGAGCATGAATAACATCACCAACAATATTAAAGACAGTCACGATACCATTAGCTTCACCATAGTTGGCGGAATGATTATACTCTTACACTGACGATCCTAATTCACCTTTGTCACTGTCCCCGTAATTAATGGGGCCTGCGACATCAACCAGACTCTCCCTTACGCTATTATTACTGTCATGATCGCTGGCAAGACTAATGGATCGATTGTGGTGGACAGTCGGCGGCGTGGACATGGGTTCGAGATGATTGGTTTGACGCATGGTCTTCTAAGTGGTTCTGTTGAGCCGTTCCACCTCTTCCTTAGCGATTTATGCAGCAAATTATATCTTACAGTTCTTCTGTGTGTGTGTGTGTGTGTGTGTATGTGTGTGTCTTTGTGTTTGTGTCTGTGCGTGTGTGTTTGTGTGTCTATATTTGTTTTTCTATGTTTATGTTTGTATGTTTATTTGTTTGCGCGCGGGCAAACAAATAAATACAAACAACACAAATACAAACAACACTCGTTGTGTGTGTGTGTGTGTGTGTGTGTGTGTGTGTGTGTGTGTGTGTGTGTGTGTGTGTGTGTGTGTGTGTTGGGGTGAACTTTAGTATTTTCACGCAGTTTCTTTTTTCTTTGTTTTTCTAATTTTCACGACTTCGAATTTAGTCATACTCCGTTTCGTAAGGCCATCAGTCCTCTTGCATGTCACAGTCCTTCAAATGTCAACCCTTCAGCACTGACACCCACCGTCTGTACCGAATGCATGCTAGGACGGACTCATCCGAGATTGGTGTGATGCCATTATTAGTATTTATTATTATTATTATTATTATTATTATTATTATTATTATTATTATTATTGTAATTATTATTATTATTATTATTATTATTATTATTATTATTATTATTATTACTATTATTATTATTATTATTATGATTATTATGATTATTATGATTATTATTATATTTAATGTGTCCGACTCTAAGCAAAGGATTCAGGGCCTATCCCAAGGCCCAGTAATCTTCCTACACACCTCCACATGTCACCACTTGGGCGCTAACATCCACCGTCCATATTGAATATATGCAAGGGCTGTCTCATACAGGACTGGTGTACTGGTATTAGCGGGGCTATTTTTACAAGTCGGCGGGTCGTCTGGCAGATCAGTTAAGTCTGCTTTTATGAAATTCAGATCCTTAAACTGTTCCCTGCCCAAGCTGGGATGCGATCCTGAGTCCATTACAACTTGTGAAGTTTCATTAAAATTCCTCTTAATGAAGCTTCAAATAATCGAACTGTTCCCTGCCCCAGACTAGAAATGAACTCGAGACCTTTAAGCCATCACTCAACTTCTCTAACCATTCAACCACCACTTCAAGCACATTAGTCTATGCAGTCGGTGGAAATGAACAGACACCATCCATTAACCCCATCACTACAAAGCTGTATTTTTAGAGGCGAGAGCATCTTTAGGATCGGCTCTGTCCGTCTGTCTCACTCTAATGATATGCGGATGACAGGTGCTTCAGTGTCACAAACTTTAGAGACGTCAAAACAAATCACACTAGACTATGTAACACATCATGACACCTTTTTAATCCCCAAAACAACACACACACACACACACACACACACACACACACACACACACACACACACACACACACACACACAGTCACCTATTTACATTACACCATACTAAGGGTAATAACTTAAGCGGCCTGAAGTTCCCGCATCTATCACTTATATTCTTATTCATCTTACTCGGTCTACCAACAGACATGGATTTTGATTTAGGAAGGACCTCCGTTAATGAAATGGGTAAATGAAGATTGTATTTAACCCCATCAGTCTGAAACGTCTCTCCTTTCCTACTGCCTATGATCTCCAGTCTTTTATACGCAGTGTCCAGGCATCTCGACATGAAAGGATCTTAAATTTTGCTATTATTTTTTTTTTCTTGGAAGGAACAATCTTGCGGTGGTCTTTGGTTCCTTCTTGCATGAAAAGTAAGACTAAATAAACTGATAGGTAAATAAGTAAAATAAATGAATAAGGGGGACGTCAATATAGTGAACATGTTAACCAATTACGCCAAAGCACGTAGTTATGTTTTCATTACCGCCAGACTTTCATTAAGTGAGATTGTTATAATGACTGATTCTGACTTGTGACATTTTCAGAGCAGCGGCTGACAACCTCGAGATGCAGGCTATCAAGGTGGAGAGGCAGATGGGGGGAGACGAAAGGATAACTACAAATAAAAATGAAGTTGCCCCTTTCTTACTTCAAAATATTTCTTCCTGGTTACAATATATCTTTATCTATTTTCATCTATCTGTCTATCTATCTTTCCTGACTGCATTATTTTAGGTGTAACTATTTCTTCCTTACCTCTTCGTTTCAGTCCTAAATGTTTCCTATTTCATTAACTTCCCTTCTATACATTTCTTCGTTTCTTCTTCCGGCTCTAAAATCATCATTACCAAATTTCTCATCGCATTATTTCACCTCTAAACACTTCTTCCTCTTTCTCTCACCGTTATATGCAAAAATAATAATCAATCTCATGCAGCTCTGTCGGCGAATCTGGAAACTTCATTATTCTGAAACGGTTAAGCTGGGATCACCGTCATCGAAACTTTAAAGTTGATGATGATGATAAGCTTGGGGGATTTCAAAGGCAACGTGCGATGAAGAGCTGGTGGATAGGAGGGTGAGGGGGTGGAAATCATTAAAACACACACACACACACACACACACACACACACACACACACACACACACACAGAGGGGGGGGGTGACAAGAGTATTTCAGTAAGGCAGTGATCGGAATGAATGTATGGAATGAGGAAGCTTGTGAAATGCGAGGGGTACAACGTGTAAGGTATCGTGGATTAGACTGAAGGACAGAGGGAGAGAATGGCTGCGAGCATGATGACAGCATTTAAGGAAGGTGGTGACAGGCGAAGGGGTGATACTGGAATGGGGAAGCCGATGAGAATGAAAAACTGAAAGGTGTGGCGAGCTTTGTGGAGGCTGAGGGATTTGGGAGAGGGAAGGGAAATTATATGAAAGAGACTATTGTGGAAGTTAACTTAGGAGGCCTCTCGTAAAAAAAAAAAAAAAAAAAAAAAAAAAACAATCTAACCTCTCCGTTTTAAAATAAGAAGCATATCTCGCAATAACTGGGCAAAAGAAAAAAAAAAATGTATTTAACCCTTCCATTTCAAATAGCCTCCCCTAAGCTGAATCAAATCGTCTGGAGGTAACAGAATCAATATACGTCATGGGACTAAAGGGATTAAAGACGATTTGGATCACCTCAGAATTTTCGATTAATGAGGTGGGTGAGATTTCGCCATCACTAACCCCATTACAGGAAATCTGCCCTAAAATAAATAGAACTGTATGTGGGTAGCAAGAATAAAGGAAATTAATGCAGCATCGTAGTGAATGGGCTACTGCATCTTTAATCTCTCTCTCTCTCTCTCTTTGATTAACAAGAAGAAAGAGATTTATTTAGGAAGGCACAGTAGGTGACAAAGAAAGTATACATAATGGTGTGTATTTTGTATTTTGCTGCCTTATTATTTTATACAACCCTGGTATGTGTGTGTGTGTGTGTGTGTGTGTGTGTGTGTGTGTGTGTGTGTGTGTGTGTGTGTGTGTGTGTGTGTGTGTGTGTGTGTGTGTGTGTGTGTGTGTGTGTGTGTGTGTGTGTGTGTGTGTGTGTGTGTGTGTGTGTGTGTGTGTGTGTGTGTGTGTGTGTGTGTGTGTGTGTGTATTTTTTAAGGACAATTAGGATAGTATTTATAAATTTCTCAAATTTTCTCTCCCTCGCCCCCGCAGTCTCCTTCATCCTGCCCGCGTCACTCTTTATTAATACATCATCGATAGGAATCATAAACTATTGGCATCCACAATATTTTGTCATGTATATCTGAGTGAGTTTTAATATTTTTGTCATTAAAATATATGATGGGAAGGTTCCTCAATTTCTGCATTTCGGAAAAGTCGTTGAGAATTTTATTCAGAAATGAAGCTCAGTGTTTTCTTTCTCATTTTTATATCAGTTGGATGCACGAGGGAATAGTCTTCCAAATTTCCTTTCCTGATTTATAGTGGGAGTGAATTTCTCTTGCACAAGCTAAGGACAATCCATCTCTTTTGGCGGCAGGATTTGTGTGGCTTTATCTTATGCAGTCCTCATCCGTCCTCCCGCCTTAGTCTTTTTCCCTCTCGCATTCTTCTCTGACAGTGTCATTTTGTTCTCATCTCCGTTCTTTCCTTCCAATAAACCCTTTTCTTTTTCATCCTATTACCTGTTACCCATTTTTTCCCTAACTTACCTTACTCTCTCATTCTTCACATTCATCTTTCCTTCCTCGCTTCCTCTCTCCCAGCACTCCCTCTTCTCCTCTCTCCCCCAAACACATCCTCCGTTCCTTGCAAGTCTTTTCTCCTCTACAACGCTTCCCCTTCACCCCTCCCCTTCTTTTTCACCCCAAAACATAATTTCTCATATCTATCCCCCCTTCTCCTCTCTCCTCCAAACACACCTTCCGTTCTTCGCCAGTCTCTTCTTCCCTGCAACTCCCCTCCTTCACACCTCCCTTTCTTTTTCATCCCTATGCGTAATTATTCATGTCCATCCCCCTTTCCCCCCTTACCTCCCCAACATCCACATCGTCCTAACTCCATACACTCCCTCTTCTCTGCATATTATCTCCGCCTTCCCTCCACCCAAGTTCTCTTCTCTGTTCCTCTTCTCTGTTACAGTAGAAAACACCACCAGAAAACTACTGTTACCCACAAACCAAGCAAATAGCACAGTCCTTAGTAACTATGCTATCCATAATAACGATATCCTTTCAGCCATAAATAGTACGGACATAAACAAAACCCCTGACCCCGATAAAATATCACCGAGAATTCTCAAAGAAGCAAAACATGAGTTACTGCTGCCACTCTCTGTCTTATTCAATAAATCATTAAGTACTGGGAAAGTTCCACGTGAATGGAAACTAGCAAATGTAACACCAATTTTCAAAAAAGGAAATGAGTCGCACCCAGGAAATTACAGACCAATCAGCTTAACATCAGTAGTGTGCAAGTTAATGGAAAAAATCATAAGAGATAAAATAGTTAATTACCTAGAAGAAAATAATATAATTAAAGACTCGCAACATGGATTTAGACATCGTCGTTCATGCTTAACTAACTTACTGGACTTCTTCCATGATGTTTACAAATCATACGATGACTCAAGAGCAGTAGATATAATTTACCTCGACTTTCAGAAAGCATTTGACACTGTCCCTCACAAGCGTCTCATGAGAAAAATAGAAGCACATGGAATAAAAGGAAAGACGCAAAAATGGTTACAAGACTGGCTGTCAGACCGAAAACAGCGAGTTGTGATAAACGGAAAGGAATCCAAATGGCGTAATGTGATCAGCGGCGTTCCCCAAGGCTCAGTACTTGGACCGATACTTTTTATTATCTATATAAATGACATTGATGAGAGTCTAAATTGCAAAGTATCCAAATTTGCAGATGATACTAAAATAACCAGTAAAGTCACTTCAAAATTACAGTGGCAGCAGTTACAAAATGACCTTAATACTTTAGCAAGCTGGGCAGAAAAATGGCAAATGAAATTCAACACAGAAAAATGTAAAGTACTTCATATTGGAAGTAACAATGTCCATGCAAATTACAAAATGAACAATATTCAGTTATCAAGTACAGATAGTGAAAAGGATCTTGGTGTGATAATATCAAATGACCTAAAACCAAGCAAGCAGTGTACCGATGCAGTTAAAATTGCAAACAAGCTAGTGGGTTTTATTGGAAGAACTTTCGAGTTTAAATCGGAAAAGTCATACTTGCCTTGTACAACTCGCTAGTGCGCCCCCATCTTGAGTATTGTGTGCAATTCTGGTCTCCGTACTACAGAAAGGACATTGAAAAATTAGAGAAAATTCAGCGAAGAATCACAAAAATGATACCACGACTTAGAAACAAACCATATGAGGAACGCCTTGAAGAACTTAAATTATTTAGCCTAACAAAGCGCAGGTTAAGAGGGGACCTTATAGAAGTTTTCAAAATCATGAAGGGACATGACAACTTAGACATGAATAAATATTTTGATATACACCGGTCGAGTCAAACCAGAAGTAATGGCTGCAAAATCATGGGAAAGCGATTCCAATCCCACGAAGCAAAATACTTCTTCTTTAACAGAGTTGTAAATATCTGGAACAGATTACCCTCAGATACCGTGAACAGTATCTCAATTGAGATATTCAAAAACAAATTAGACAAGTATTTGCTCGAAAATCCTCAGCTGACTCTTTTTCTGTCCGAATAACTTGCTTTTATAGCTACGGTACATGTAAGTTCATGCCTCTTTAGTCTACAAGACACCCCGTAAACAATGTGCCCGTACATAGTGTTGCGTCACGATATTATACATTTTCAATTTATTCGGTGCAAACAAAGCAATATAAGCACAGATTAGGATCTGCACAGATAACCCTGAGTTAACGGTCACTACTCTTACTTTCGACCTGTGATGGGCTGTGGATCACTGAGGGTCCATGTTAGTCAAGTGACCACCATCGGGATTTTTTAATGTACCAGGGGTCACTGCTTCAGGATGAAACTTGTGTACTTGTCCCATATGGGAGAGTTCCCTGTCTCAGTGGAGTGAACGGAGCTAGGGCCTGATTGACTGCTGCCTACCTTAAAAGCGCCAGGCAAGGCTGCCGCACCACCCCTAAACATCCACACTGTGCAGTCCCCTCGTGTCTACAGGACACCCCGTAAACTTAACATAGCGTCACGTCACGTCATTATACGTTTTTCGATTTACCCAAAGCAAATGAGGTAATATACAGTAAGCACAGATTAGGATCTGCACAGATAACCCTGAGTTAACGGTCACTACTTTTACTTTCGACCTGTGATGGGATGTGGATCACTGAGGGTCCCTGTTAGTCAAGTGACCACCATCGGGATATTTTTAATGTACCAGGGGTTACTGCTTCAGGATGAAACTTGTGTACTGTCCCACATGGGAGAGTTCCTTGTCTCAGTGGAGTGAACGGAGCTATTGCCTGATTGACTGCTGCCTACCTAAAAAGCGCCAGGGAAGGTTGCCGCACCACCCCTAAACATCCATTCTGTGCATTGCACATCCACACTGTGCACTGTGCAGTCCCCTTTTATCTAAGACACCCGTCCTATATACTTTTCGATCTCCCCAGCGCAAAGAAAGCAATATAAGCACAGATTAGGATCTGCACAGATAACCCTGAGTTAACGGTCACTACTCTTACTTTCGACCTGTGATGGGCTGTGGATCACTGAGGGTCCATGTTAGTCAAGTGACCACCATCGGGATTTTTTTTAATGTACCAGGGGTCACTGCTTCAGGATGAAACTTGTGTACTTGTCCCACATGGGAGAGTTCCTTGTCTCAGTGGAGCAAACGGAGCTAGGGCCTGATTGACTGCTGCCTACCTTAAAAGCGCCAGGCAAGGCTGCTGTACCACCCCTAAACATCCACACTGTGCAGTGTGTAGCTTCCACGTTATGTCCACAGACTTCCCATTAACTCAATGTAACTGGTTTATAATGTCATGCCGTAACTATTATTTTATTTGTTTACTTTCTCTTTCAGGTTACTCTATCGGGTAGCTCATAGATAAAGTATTATAGAATGTGACTTTTCCTTTCCAGTGTTTCCTATAAAATTTCCATGTCAGTTTTTCCATGCTGCATGGTGGTTTTTCTCACTTTTTCCTGGAGGGTTTGGTGGTGGGGCGAGCCTTCTTGCTTTACTATCCTTATCCTTCAACATGTAGAGTTAGATCTTGTAGTCATAGTTTTCTCTAACAAGCAGCCTCGAAAGGACCATAAGGTCTGTTGCTGTTTGCTTTCCTGTGTATTCCTGTGTATCTTCCTTCTCCCTCTCCTACAGCGTCAGACTACCCAAGCCATCCCCCCTCACCAGGAAGGCAGGTGAGCGAGGTCAGAGGGTGTATTCAGAAAGTTTCTTGACGTTAGGTTGTGATTAAGACTTCTTTATTTTCATCTTCACTTCAAAACCAGAGTGACTAGAGTGAAAAATAAAGCCTAAGAAAACTATTTCCGATGCTGTTTTACTATGCTGTTTTACTATCAAGGAAATGTCTGAGTCGTAAAATTAGTTAGGCTGCTTTATAAAGACCTGGACAGCGAGCGTATTCACGATTACTTAGGAAGATTACTAGCACCTTTCCATTACCTTTTTGTATCTACACATGGCACATTAATTTTCTCTTTTATGTCTTTTATGCTGTTTAAATCTATGTTAGAACGAAATAAAGGACACGAGATAATTGTCTGATTTACGGGCAAAATAAATCGCCAAACGGGAGGAGCAAAGAAAGCCGGTTAAGCTGACGAGAATGCTTTGCAGAGTCGTGTAGTCCACAAACCCGTCCCCACCAACCCGTTCACCGCTCTAGGGGTTACATTACAATTTTTTTCTCTCTTTCTTTTCTTTTTTCTTTTTTTTTTTTTTTTTTTTGTCCATTTTATGTATCAGGGTACTGTATGTCTTGGCGTGTGGGTACCGGTACTTTTTTTGTGTGTGTATTTTCATCTGTGTTTTTTTTATGTGATTAAATTGCCGCGTGCATTTACCTTTGATCTTAATGATAACTAAGACAGTGGTGTATCACTGAAGCATGCAAGTGTGCGGTGTCTGCGTGTGGATACATTTCAGATATACTCAAATTTTCAGTTATTTTTATATTTTTTTCATCACGGCAGTTATGTGGGTGTATCATGGAAACATTTATGCGTATATGTTTAAATTTATTATAGTCTGAATGGTAGATAATGTCTGAATATGTTAGACTGAAATGTAGAAATGTGTGAACTTGACATGATTCTAATTCTGATGCGAGGTAATGTGATTCTGATTCTAGGCGGCACAGGAAGCTTTGTAGTACCTCTTCCTTAGAGGTTTATTTTTCCTGTTACACCTAAACATTGTCCTGTACGAAATTTACTGCTGTTTAACATCGACGTGGTTTGCATCAAGATAAAGGGATTACTGTAATGTTATGTGTAGAATCAATTGCTTAAGAAAAGTTGTTACGAGATATTCAAAGCCACTTGGATTCCTGAGACTGAACCTGGATATAGTGTTTGACTCAAGGGCCCGCATATATACTCGTGGGTTAAGGCAGTTCCCCAACACCTCTTCCCAAGCGAATTTTTTTGCTTTTTACGCGTTGCTCACTTCTTCTGAGTTATTTAAATCATGTTAATATCACCAACTCTTGCATAAATAACTCACAAAGGGATATTGGCCAGCCATATCCGAAAATAAATCGCCAAGGAAGAGGTGTTAGGAAAGCCGCAGAGGAGAATACGGGCCAACGAATAATGTGCGGGCAGATTATTTTAGGAATTAAGTCGTATTTCCTTAACATCTCTTCCTCTGCGACTTATTTTGCCGTACACACCTAAATGATTCCCGGTATGTTCCTGATGCAAAGGCTCGTAATCTCGTCAATTAAAGAAGCTCCTTAACACTTCTTCCTTACAGATTTATTTTTAGGTACTGCTTGCTGATATTGTTTTGTACGAAATTTATACAGAGTATGGCGATGTTAGAAAGATTTGTATAACGCAGAATAGGAAAATATGGTGTAATAAGCAAAATAAATCGCTTAGGAAGAGGTGTTAAAGAGCTTTCATAATTGATAGAGATGCGGGCCACAGTCATTATAAACGTTACTGCAGTTATGGATATATTTCTGTTTTTTAGTCAAAATCCACAACTTTATTGGGGCACGGTACTGAAGCATCTTAGAGGTTGATAAACACAGCTATTTATTTCTTTTTCTACAAAATCTTTCCTTCCCTGAATAAAGTCGTCTTGTGATAAAGTAAAATCAAATACATCCATATGGAGTGAAAGAATAAAAGAAAATCATAAAAGAGAATATTAAAGTATTCTGTAAAATAAATTCTGAGACAGTGGCAGAGATGAAAGATGAATAGTGTACCTGGACAGATGCAGTTATCACATTAAAAAATCATACTAACTAGAAGACTGGTATGTAATGAGGGTGAAAAGAGTTGATGGTGATTCTGAGACTGTGGTATCTGTCTGTCTGTCTGTCTGTCTGTCTCTCTCTCTCTCTCTCTCTCTCTCTCTCTCTCTCTCTCTCTCTCTCTATATATATATATATATATATATATATATATATATATATATATATATATATATATATATATGAGAGAGTAAAAGTTAGGAAGCAAGGCAAAAGAGGAAATGGTACAGGATGGGAAAAGAATATGAGAGAAGGAAGGGAGAGCGAAAAAGAAAGGAATATGAATTGGACACAGCTGGCTAAGGGAGACAGACAAGCAGAAAAGCAAGAAAAGAACACATTAAGCAAGCCGACAAGATGACAGGCACGTGAATAAATGAGACAGGCTTCCAGTGTGACAGACAGGCGAATAAGCAAAGAAGCATGACCAGAACCTGTCTTTGTGGTAAAACTGTTAGGAGGAAGACAGATAAATTATTAGACAAGGAAATACGAGAAACAGCAAAAGTTCTCGACAGATAGACAGACAGGCAAACCTAAAAAAAAAAAAGATCACGAAGAAACACAGATGAGTGGAAGCCAGGCATGTTATCAAGAAAGAAAAAAAAACATAAAGCAAGAGGATTAGGCAGAAAAAAGAGACAGATAAAGATAAGTCAACACAAGGGAAAGGAGACCGACAGGAATAACAGGAGACAAGGGAGGGACAGAGGGAAATTGTTTAGGAAGCAGAAGGGCATCACCAGGAACCGACTGAAGTGTAAAAGTTTTGCTGTCATGGAGGGAAAGATATAAGGGAAGTAAATACGAGAAAGAAGTTTTGGACTAACAGACACAGAAGAAGAAGAAGATGAAAAAAAAAAAAAAAAAAAGCTGGGGACGGATTCACACTCACACACAAAAAATAGATATCAACTCTTCCTCGTAACTTTGGTTTGATTTTGCAAGAAGTTGAGGGTGTAGAATGAGAGACTGACTGGAAGAGTGTGCGTAAGGTGAAGGGAGAAAGGGAAGACCAAGCGCGAGATGGAGGGATGGAGTGGAGGAAAATATGAGAGAAGGGGTGTGAGCTGGAGGGAAGGGTAACCATGTGCCAGAGGACCGGGCGACATGGAGGCGATTTGTTTGTGGCCGCCCCTACGGGATTCAAGCGTCTGGATATAGATGGACAAAAAAGACCAAGAAAATGTTGAATCTGTCCATGTATTGTTATTTCCACTAAAGCAAATTTTAGGTTACGAGAGAAAAGGAATCAACATAATTTTCTTATATTTGAGAAGCGTTAGGAAATGTGAGGGCAGAAACTTTCCATATCTAATTCTTCCTCCAAAAATATATGTAACAATACGACAAGGAATCGATCGTGAAATATTTTCGAGCATACCACCCCGGCTCAGAAACATACAAGGCGGTAAATTTATTGAAGGAAGGTTGGCAAATATTCACAGAATCAAACAGGAGAGAGAGCAACGTAACGGGCGGTAAATGGGAGGAAGGTAGGCAAAATTATTATTATTATTATTATTATTATTAATTTATTTATTTTATTATTATTATTATTATTATTATTATTATTATTATTATTACTATTATTATTATTATTATTATTGTTATTATTATTATTATTAATTATTATTATTATTATTATTATTATTATTATTATTATTATTATTATTATCATTATCATTATTATTATTACGAAGAATCAAAGACATGGGAAGATAAGACCTCTCCTCCGTGGTGTCTCTTCCTTAGTGATTTTTTTTTCATCTTCCCTACTTAACACCGACATAGTTTCCATCCGTACCATATAAGAGGATTATTTAGGTATGATGTGCAAAGTAAATCGCTGAGGGACAGGCGTTATGAGACCTAAAAGCCAGCTACAAATATAGTCCCTAGTACGAGAGATTCCCCTTCGACTGAACATCGTCATCTGAAAGTAGTAACATAAATAAAAAAAATAAGATAAATAAATGAATGATTGCAGATGAAATGTTAAATGTTATGGTACTGAATGATGTAAGCAGAGAAACAGAAAGTAGTTGAAGCAGAAATCCGAGCAGGCTAGAATACGACGACCAGGCAGGTAAAAAGAAGCAGACAAGCAAACAGGAAGGCAGGCAGGGAAGCTGACAAAGGTCGGGGTCCGGTCTAGATGGGGATGAGGAGGTTAAGTAGACGGGAGGACAAAAAAAGAAAAAAAAAGGCAGAAAAACAAGAACAAGGAAGTAGATAGACAGACAGGCAGACAGACAAACAAAGCCATTAACGCACTTATGATACCAGAAAACGGACAGACAGACAAAGCCATTAATGCAGACAGATATGATACCTGAAAACAGACACACTGAAACCAGACAGGTAGAACGACAGAAAACCAAAGAAGCAGATAAACAGAAATCCAAGGAAACAGACTGACAGAAGCCAAGGAAGCAAATGAGACTGACAGACACCCATGTAAACAAAATGACATAAAAACAAGGAAACAAACCTACAGATAACAAAGAGGGCATATAAACAAGAAAATAAAGCATAGAGCCAGAGAAGCCTACAGACATTTAACTCAGGAATTAGATAGGCATGCAACCAAGATTCCGTTTTGTAAAGCAGCAATCCGAGAGGCTAAGATAAAATATACACGAAGGCAAACAAGTAAGACAGGTAGGCAAGCACGGAGACAGGTAGGCAGGTAGGCAAGCACAGAGGCAGCGAGGGGAAGCTGGCAAACAGGAGGGCAAACAGGGGGACATTAGGGAGGTCGGGGATCTGGGCTTGCCAGGGAGGCAACTACCAATTACTGAAACGTGCCAACTTTAGTGACACTTGTGGTTGTTGCTGAGTCCACCCTGCAGTGTTCCTTTATTCCTGATTCTCCCTTGATTCTTGAACGAGGACGCCTGATTCCTGAATGTCTTTCCAACGTTAAACTCCAACTTTCTCTCTCTGTTCCTCCTGATTCCTGATTCTCCTCTGATTCTTGAAGGTGGCCCTCGATTCTTTAATGTGTCTCTCCTGCCTCCTAATTCTCTCTCTTCATTCCTGGCTCCTCCTTATTCCTGAATCCTCGTGATTCTCGAGTCTCCCAAGATTCCTGAATGGGTCCCCTTGATTTTTTTGTGCCCTCTAAAATCTCAGGTGATTTTTTTTTCTTTAATCCTCAACTGAACCTTGAACGAAAAAGCCTCTGGGGATCCTCTCTCTCTCTCTCTCTCTCTCTCTCTCTCTCACTCATATCTGCATTTCTAGTGGATCTCAAGTGTTCTTTACTTTTCACCCGATATAACACACCTGCCCTGCACTTCCAGAAACACAAACTTCTCCCTTTTGGATTTCCTGGAACCGATTTCCCTTCTCAAACGGCATGTAACCCCCCCCTTTCTCTTTCTCTCTCTCTCTCTCTCTCTCTCTCTCTCTCTCTCTCTCTCTCTCTCTCTCTCTCTCTCTCTCTCATATCTGTATTCTCAAACTCTGCTACCTCCAGACAGTTACAATCATGTATTTCACTTACGACTACTGTTATGACGACCACAACCACGACCACGACCACAACAACAACCACGACCACAACCACAACCACGACCACAACCACAACCACCACAACCACGACCACAACCACAACCACCACAACCACGACCACAACCACAACCACGACCACAACCACAACCACGACCACAATAACTACGACCACGACCACGACCACGACGAAGGAGACTTTAAAAATGTCACCAGATGGAACAAACACACAGCTTAAATTATTCCCTCGGGTAGGCGTAGTATCTCGTCCTTAAGTCTCGTATTTTCTCGTCCTTAAATCTCGTGTTATCTCGTCCTTTAGTCACATACTATCTCGTCTTTCAATCAATTGCTATCTCGTCCTTCAGTCAAGTATTATCTCGTCCTTCAGTCATATATAATCACTTTCTTCAGTCAGTATTATCTCGTCCTTGAGTCACGTATTACCTCATCCTTCAGTCAAGTATTATCTCGTCCTTCAGTTACGTATTATCTAGGCTTCTCAACAAATACACCTTCTCATTAAAAAAGAAAAAAAGTCAGTTTACAGATTTCTTCCTCTTTAAGACCATTTCATATTTTTTTGATCAATTAACATTATTTTTCAATTAACACTCTCAGGCTTCTATGACTCTCCCTCAGTTGAAATTATCTGGTATTAGCAAGGAAAAAATATTGATGTAAAGCTGTTATATATTGAAAAAAGCATCTTGGTGACATTTGACAGAACAGAGACGTAGACTGATATAGTGAAGGAATGTAAGGGAAAGGAGGGGAGAATATAATTAAGAGACATTAGAGGGAATGAGGAGATATAAGAGCGGAGAGATATGAGATACTATGTTAGGATATATTCGGAACGAGAAGTCGAGTTAAAATAACCAAGAGAGACTGAGTATTGAAAGTGAGAATTGGGGGGAAAGAGACGGTATGGGGAGACAGAATAACAGAGAATGAAAGGGTAGGGACAGATTAAATAACGGACAGAGAATGAAAAGGTATGGAGATATAATGAAGGATATGGAGAGATAACGGCAGGGTATGGAGAGATAAAGGATGAGTATGGAGAGAAAACGGAAGGGTATGGAGGAAAAAAAAAAAAACGGAAAGAGAATGCAAGGGTATGGAGAGAAATGGAAGGGTACGGAGAGAGAGAAAGTAACAGAGGGAGAAAGTTTCCGAAGCTGAGTAACATCATAAGGAAGAAGCAAGTATAAACTAAAAACAACAGTCCGTCACCCGGATTCAAGGGTGAAGGAGACTATGCTATTACGATAAGGAAGCTGGTTTGCACTGGTGATTACTTTGATGATGAGTGCCAGATCAGGGAGACGATGAATGAAGGGGAGGCAAAGCTACGTCAATAACTGTGTGCTATTACTTGTCAGGCTGATTTCTTCACAACCTGAAAATCTCTCCCATACAGTCAAAAGGACGACGTGACTCCTCTCAAGAAATCCCCATGCTGTAGTTGGCCATGATACGCTGATTTATGGATTAGAAGCTAAACTAAGTGCCAAAATATGCTAACTGATTCGAAGTAGTTGTTGAAAATTCTTGGGAAAACAACAATCTAAGATGTGTAATAAGATTTGTAACAATGTGAATATGAGCTTGGAATTTAACACCATTGGCGAGTTTTATGCCTTTGGGTGATGTCAGTGTGGATAGTTACCAAGTTTGTATGCCCTCTTTACTCTAACTTGACTTAAAATTGCCATCTCTCCATTTTGAACACCGAGCTGTAACATGAGCTTAACACTAGAATATGATGCTAGTCACAAAGAAGTGCAAGGAAAGGATGCAGAGCCATAGTATTGTTTTATTCTGCCACTGAGCTACGTTAACTAAGCTGTTAAAGGATTAAAATCTTGGCCAAGTTAAGGGTGACACGAGCTCAGTCACATTTTTCTCTCGTGGTAGTGCTTCCCAGGATCAATGACAGCCAACAGTTTGCTCCCTACAATTGGCGAGACAGTACTAAAAATTCAAAGATCATTGTACCGGAAGGGCTGATTTAGAAGAAAAAAAAATACAGGAAAGAAAGCAAAAACACGTTAAACATGAACAATCAGACCAGCAAGAGACAAGAGTGGAGGAGTGCTGCTGCCGTGATGTTATCTGCTCTCGTATGCAAATTGATTGTCATGGTTCGATTCCGGGGAAAAATATATTATTCCATTCTCTCTCAAACTGAATATATTGGCTAAAATTGATTTTATATCAGGAGATGCTTCTTTCATATACCTTTAGACTATTCATACACAAACAGGTGGTGATGAGAGGCGCCCTAACTTTGCGAGCGCTAGTACAATTATACGGTCATGAAATTTTGGAGGATAGTACAGAATCCCTACATTACGTTTGAGAAGTCTTCACCTTACAAACTTCCCATCAGGCAGAAGTGTTGGATCATGGCGACAGATGCGACGGGTTAACTTGCGAAATAGGCAGTGTTAGGGCCCTCTGTCTACTTGAGTAACTGGGCGTACAACAAACAATCAATAACAACATCAACAACAACGAATACATGTTCATAAGTCGCTCGCCTGTTCACAAGAATCAAACTACAGTACACCATCCCACTGCCAGCCACCACTGTCTTGTGTTTCACCATCTTTGTCTTGTGCCTGTTTCACGTTACATAAAACTCTACTATTCGTTTGCCCTTACATTCTCAGTACTGTCACTTTCGCTTTTGCAATTGCATCCTCCAGTCCCTCACTCCTTTAGGTGGAAGAGAGCCATTAAATTATCAGATTATCAGTGTTAGCACAAATTTCAATATTGCCAACTGGGAGGGTAAAGAAGGCACGAGTGAGAGAGTTGAGTTTCACCATTTTTTTTTTTTTTTCACCTTCTCTCAACATTCCTTCATCTCGATCCAACCTCTCCTCTTATGTGGGGTGGAGAGACCTAGAAAAAGACTCTTTAATCACTTTTGGGATATGAATCGAAGGAAAAGGGAGTTCCAAGTACAATCTTCTATCCGTCTTTGGCACAGGAGGTGCGGTACAGTACGAGATTCTTGGTAATTAGATGAGAGCTAAGGGGTAGTAAAGCACGCATGCACACTCATTCACATGCGCGCACGCACGTACGCACGCACACGCACACGCACACGCACACGCACACACACACACACACACACACACACACACACACACATACACACACACACACAGAAAAATAATTACAACCTTCTCAGACAAAGTCTTGTACCCTGACACCCTCCTTCTCTCAGGAACCCCATCCCATCTCATCCACCCCACCTAACTCAAAAGAAGAGAGAAGTGGCTTGGAGGAGAGAGAGGAGAGGGAGGGGAGAAAAGAAAGGGAGAGGCAGGAGAGAGAGAGAGAGAGAGAGAGAGAGAGAGAGAGAGCGAGGACCCTGCTTCAAGACGAACAGAGCAAGGAGCCACGGAGAAGAAGATGCAACCCTCTAACATCACCTTTCATAATCAAAGTTTCCCTCTGATCTCCAGTCTTAATGATTCAACCCCGTCGAAAAGTTGGGCCAAGTCTGCGGCCTGGAGCTGTCAAAAAGCGCTGAGGGGAAGAGTTAGCGGCAACTTCATCCGTAACATGAACGCATACGAGCCCGGGAACATGGTCTGTGCGAGAGTTTGCCCGTCCAACTTGGGGTTTATGGCAGATGAGTATTTTGGTTAGCTGCTCCTTCAGGGTTTCGTCATACAATTTCGTGTTATTGTGATGTAAAGTTCGCCATACAAGAATCCTGGACAGTGTCTGTGTGAAGTGGAGGTCTAGGTACGATTTCCGACGTTCGTGCATCAGTCACTTGGTCATTTCAGCTAATATTTGGCACGTCCGATCATTCATGTCACTGTCACCAACAAATATGTGATTATGTCAAGGTTGTGAAGTGTACCAAATGCTAGACCTCTGCTTCACGCTCATGCTGTCCCAGGTTCATATAAGGCCAAGTGTGCCTGTGCTAGTTAATCATGTTACTGCTCTTTGGATAAAATTCTGTTTATAAATTACGTCAAGTTGGGAATATATATATATATATATATATATATATATATATATATATATATATATATATATATATACCAAAATCTGCCACATTTACTACTGCAGTTATTATTATTTGACTTCTCATATTTCCACCTGGATTTTGCGCTTGTCTCTTTTCATCTAGTAACAATTAAATAGTAAGATCTGTAATGGCACTAACAGGATCAGATATGTATTAATGTTCCCTCTCAGGTGCGATGGTTCTATCCTCTTTGACTTAGAACCTGAAAACTATGAGCTGAAGCTACCCGAGGACAGTTTCTCTGAAAAATCAAGGCTTCTTTAACCCTTTCTCTCTCAGTTGAACAAAATCGTCGGGCGTTAGCTGAAAGAGAATGTTAATACCGTCCCGACCATGAGACTGTTAACAAGGGAATACATGAGCTCCTGCCGGCACACAATTCAAGACGGATAGGTAGGGAAAAGACGGACGTTTGTGTAACTGGGCAGTGGATCCACCCAGTTATATCGGTGCCATCACGGGAAGGCGACCTTCTCCAGCCCAAATATCGATAAAAACTGAATAAATAACATGCATGATTATATTAAGGAACAAGATATGGAACTAAGCTATATTTGTTTCACCTTAATTTGGCCCAGAGTTACATCCTTTCGCAGTTTATATCAAGTTGATCAGTAGCAGAAAAAAGACGATACCACGGCTCTACATCCTTTACATAGCACTTCTTCAAGACCAGCATTACGATCCAGTAATAATCTATTGTTACAACACAACACTGACGACTGAGAGCAATTTTAGGCCAACTTAGAGTAAAATGAGTCTAGTAAGAAGAAGGGTGTAGAAAGCCTCCAGAGCCCGCTAGACTCCGGCTCTGGGTCTGTTAATGCTGGTGGTCGGATCCCAACGGAGGACAGAAATTCACAGCCTCATTCTCGGCCGCTAGATTCTGCAACTGACATGGAACTCTAAGCGGATCGGATTGGCCAGTTCCTAACACATTTGAATTATAAGCAGTCAATAAGGTTCGTCAAAATTGGGTGTGTTACGTGAAGGAAATAATTAAAGAAAATAATATATCTAACTTTCTGGCTGCGGGGGGTTTATATTAAAGGAATAAAATCGGCCACGGTAAGCTAGAATGAAATCTACACTTGTATTCTTATCAGGACTTACTGGGGCCTTCTGCAGGACTTGATTATTCATTGCAATTTGGCTTTTGGTTGTAAGGGTGAAAAAGGTAAAAACTGCAAATTTTATACACGACTTCTGCTTGAGAAAGTTTGCATAATACAGGTCCTGGCAAGAGGTCACGGGAAGCAAGGGAAGGAGGGGGAAGGGAGGGAAAGAGGAGGAAGCATGCCCTCCCCCACGATCCCAATCCCCTCCCCCCTCCCCCTTCATCACTTCCCCGCCCGGAGCAAGGCGGAGGCGCGGTGCACAGACTTTTCATGATCTTATCTTTTTAATAAGTTTTGTCATGCCTTTCTTCTAGATACAATCGCGCGCACATTCTTGCCTCCGGACTTAACTGGGTGAAACGTTCTTTGCTCTCCTGATGGTGCCCTCTCGCTTTTAAAATACATATTCTTTAACATAATCTACCTGTCTATCTATCTATCTATCTATCTATCTGTCTGTCTAGCTGATGTCGAAGTTGTTGTGGCTGCTGTTGTTAGATTCAAAGCTGAGCTGTGGCTTAGCCTCTACTAAAACACTACCGATAACGATTGTGAACAAATGCATAATCAAGGAAGGCATATCTGCGTCACATGTACCTCTGACGTGACTGAACTCTGATTATTTAAGATGAATGTATATTAATCACTGCTGCATGTTATTCATGTCACTTTAATAATGACATACTTTGGACCCATAACAGAATAAAAGGATACAGAAGTGTGACACGCAGACTAAATCGGTTAGGAAAAAGGGTCACGTAATCTCCTACGTCTCTCTGCATGCGTCTCACAGTTCCATCACACATTAAGCCCGTCCCGCTGAACACGTACTCAGTAGGGAGAGCAAGGCAGAGACACCCACTTCATTCTCACGAATAAATTTTTCTTTTAGTCATCCAACGAGGAAAAATAAATTGAAAAAAAAACGAGTCACATTATTTTTTGTCGTTGTTATGCATTATTATTATTATTATTATTATTATTATTATTTATTGTTATGCTCCACCTAATCACACATCCCAAGTCATGCAAAACGAGGAAACAATATGTCACGGGGTTTTTATAATAACACAGTAATTTTAAAATAAATGGTTAAATGTTATTTAAATTGATATTAATATTCAATAATACTGAAGAGCAGGGACAATGATTGTCTTGCTACATCAAGCAACAATTACTTTACGCTGACTTGCTACGATTCTCTAAGATCGAGAATTTATAAACTTTCTCAACAGTACACAGCAGAGACTAATTACTCACAATTGCTGAATTACTGTACTGTTAGCCTCTGGAGAAAGTTACTTCACCCCTGACAATAAATAACTAATACTAATAATAATAACATCAGGTTCTTGCTGATGCATTAACTCCTGGCACAACGGATTATAAGTTAATACAACAAGACTGGTCTAAGTACCAGTTATGAAAGCAAACGTTTATGCCAGCTAGGAGCTATATGGAAAATAAGCTTAATTTGGATAAATGAAACAAGATTTTACTTTACATTAAGCTCAAGAAAAGAGAACTGTTAAATTTATTGATTACAAAAAATAAATTTAACGTTACATTTCAAATCAAATCAATGAGACGCACTCACCCACTCATGCAATAGCTAAATACTAACGCCTAGGAAAAAAAGACACCTTAATTAAACTCTTATAACTAGGATTATACAAAAAGAAATACCGGTCGATGAATGCTATGTATCACCCGGGGGGGCGGGAGGACTGGATTAACTGTCTCAGTGGAGCTTGGGTGCTAGCGACCTCTCACACTTCTTGGAGCACAGGACCTTCCTCCGTCACAACAAACACTAGACTGAGTAAGTCGTGGGAACAAAAGGGGAAGCAGTAGGCCGCATTTTTAACGGTCAAGTGCAAGCAGGGGCGAACAATAAAGAAAACAATAGTATCGCTCAGTACAGCACTTAGTGAAGTGCATTAAATCGGTCACTTTTGAAAACAGTGACGAATGTTTTGGAAAGTATACCCCGAAATGGAGGGAGAAACGGTTAGGTGAGCGATACACAGTGAGTTTTCCACTAATAGTTCGTGGCTTCTCACAAAAGGGAAATGTCGCGAATTGATTCGTGACATTACGCCCTTACAAAGTTAAATTTTTTCCTTATGGGAAAAAATTTGTGGATATATAAATATATATGTACACATCCTAAATCATTCGCACAAGATTCACACTGTGGTGTGTATGCTATCCTGCTACAGGAGAAAGTCGCAGTCGCCAGTGAGCGAAAAAACCGTATTTACGTTAATAGAAGCAAGCTTGAGGGAAAAACTCCGTGACGACGGTGAAAATCCTGTACTCAGGTCAAACTGAGCGAAAATTCGCTACATTTACACTGACAACTAATTGCTGTGTAGCGTGGTGTATGTAATACACGGTGTAGGTGTGACAGTTGTAGTGTAACTGTACCTACGTGTAAAATGACACAGTAAATAATAATATGGCGACGACGAAGGCAGAGAAGAGGCGGCAGCGTGTGGCAGAAGATCAGCTGGCCCGCACAGCAAAACTGCTACACCCATTGCTGAACCTGCAAAACCAATTGAGGTGGAGCATCAAAAGTGTCAATGAGACAAAATTTTATTACGTTACAATTACTCTCTGCCTAGCAGTCAGTGCTATGACGTACATTCGAGGTCGCCATTAATTATAGCACACAATTATGGTTGGCAAGTTGAGAATCCCTGTGCAAACTCGGGTCTTCCATAGCCTCAAACTGCACACGGGTCCTCAACCTGTGCCTTAACCTACAATACTTATATTAGTATCGGGAAGCTGAGAATCCTTGTGCAAACTTGGGTCTTCCATAGCCTCAAGTCGCCTCTGTGGAATTCTCTCTCGAACTTCCCCCTTAACCTACAGTACTTATATTAGTATCGGGGAGCTGAGAATCCTTGTGCAAACTTGGGTCTTCCATAGCCTCAAGTCGCCTCTGCGGAGTTCTCTCTCGAACTTCCCCCTTAACCTACAGTACTTCTATTAGTACCGGGAAGCTGAGAATCCTTATGCAAACTTGGGTCTTCCATAGCCTCAAGTCGCCTCTCAACTTCCCTCTTAACTTACGGTACATAATATGTATGTACAGGCCCTGGACATAATGTGTCCTGTGGGGCCAATGGGCGAGACGTCAGGTCTGCACCCACTTCATCACTACCCTGTCTCTCAACTGTCTCAGAGATTACGGGTGTGGTTATGAGTGGCACAGGAAGGGCATGTCCCTGATTAGTGGTGATACTTTGGCACACACTGCAGGAACGGACAAAACTATCTATGTCTCGTCCCATCCCTGGCCAGAAAAAGTCAGCTCGGATACGGCCCTGGGTCTTCCTTTTGCCCATGTGACCTCCTGAGGCTGAACAATGACCCCATTGTAACACAGCTAGGCGGTACTTGGCGGGAACGACAAACTGCAGTCGAACCTCGCCCTCGGGTGTTCGTGACTCACGGTAGAGCTGTCCTTGTTTACTAAGGAACTTGGCTCGACCTCCCCGTGAATACTTTATCACTCGACCCTTTTGTTTGTTCCGCATGGTAGCAAGTGTCGGGTCAAAATGTTGTTCTTGTACAACAAGTTGACTACACATCAGATCTTGCGGCAATTCAATGATCACTGGGGTGACACAGTCTGGAGCCTCAGCCATGGCTCGTGTTACCGCAGCAGCTGAAGTCTGAGTAGAGTCATCGGAGCAACTATCCTTGACTCCTTGAATATTGCCTACTATAAAGTCAAATAGAGGCTCTGGCATGACAACTGCAAGTGTCGTACCAGTATAAAATGGAGATGCCACCTGGATACATGCCTCAGGGAACAATCTCACTGATCCATCAATAAGCTTTGCATGGATCTGTCGACCTGTATACTGCTCAGGCCGAACTAAACTCTGCTTAACAGAGCAACCTGAGGAACCATTGTCTCTCAGAACTTTCACAGGAATGTCTCCCACAAACCCTGGCTGAACAAGGAAGGTACTGTCACCTGTGGGAGGGCCTGTGGAGGAAGCAGCTAGCCACTCATGAGGCTGCTGAATTGATGTGGCAAACATTGTGCCTTGAGGAAAAGATGGAACAGTGGCCATCTGTGGAGGGGGGTTCACTGTCACTGTGGGACTAGTGAACTGTGGGGAGGTACCCACACTGGTAGGGACGTGACCACCAGGCTGCTGCTGAGGAATGAAGGCTGCATTCGCTTCCTGCCTCTTTTGAGCTGGTGGTGAAAAAGTTTGTCCCGACGGTCGGTTGCGTGGCTGATACTGCTGCTGGTTAGGGTACTTGTTGTACCTCTTCCAAGCAGGCTGCTGTGTATTTTGCCCCTGGTCCTTCTGTGGTTTGCTTGGACCTTGACCATTACTCTGGGAACGGCCTTGGTGCTGGGATTCAGTCTGAGACGGCTTCCCAGACTTGGCAGTATCTTTTCTGCTCCAGGTGTTTTGCTTACGAGCTTGATACCCGTATGCAGTAAAGAATGCGTCAGCCTTCTCTGCCATTTGGCTGGCATCTTTCACCTGGCAGATCTTAAGCTGTGCTATGAGCTCAGCAGGCCACGACCTCTCTAGCTGTGTACGCAGCATAAGGTCAATTATCCCCTCACGCGTGGAAGGAGTTTCATCTTTCTCCATCCACTCATTTAAGTAAGCTGTGAGACGATCAAGGAACTGAACAGCTGTCTCCTTGTCTTGGAGACGAGCTCGCATGAACTGAACTTTGGCGTCGTCTTCTGTGAGACCATACGCCTTAATGAGTGCAGCTTTCATCATCTCATATGTGAGATTGTCTCCACGAATTCTGTGGAGAATATCGAGGGCAGGGCCCTCAAATAGGCTAAGAAACTGAAGCCGCTTAGCTGCCTCATCCAGTTGATATAAGTCTGCCATGTCCTCAAAACGAGCTATGTACGGCTCGATTCGCTCGCTTTCCTTGTATGAAGGAAGCTTGATGCGTGGGGTCGCCATGACATGTGCAGGGAGAACGCTCGTGGAGCTTGGACCAACTGCAGCAGACGTGTCTGAAGCCAAGGAATCTCGCTTGAGCTTCAGCACTTCAAGTTCATGTTCTCGTTCTCTGTCTCGTTGTTCACGCTCGTATTCGCGCTGTTCTCGCTCGTGTTCGCGCTGTTCTCGCTCTTTTTCTAACTCGAGCTCGCGTTGTTTCTGCTCGTGTTCGCGCTGTTCTCGCTCGTATTCGCGCTGAATCCTACGCTCTTCACGAGCATCTTTCTCACGTTCTTGCTCGTAATTGAACCGTGAGAGAACGTAACTCTGTATTTTCTCTGGGTCAGTGAGACCCATATCTTTGGCTTCCTGTACATAAGCACTGGCTGCCATGGCGCTAATTTGTTAAGCAAACGAAACTGAGCACTGACTGCTTCGCAAACGAATGCTAATAATACAAATAAAGAATACAGACACAAGCTAGTGGTGACCAGTCTTATCTAGTTAACTGGCAAAGAATAAATCAAAAATGTAAATGACTGGGAAGACTCAATAATAAACACAATGGGTACGCCGACTTCCCAGGAGCGAATAAAATCGTCTGGCGTTACCAAAAATAAACTAGAGTTAAGTACTCTATTAATTAATAAAGCAAAAACTCACTTGCTAAATTAACGGTAAACACCAGTAAACTTGTGCCTATAAACTTTAATGATAAATACCTAAATATGAATGAGTGAGCACTATCTCGTGAATAGCTTTAGGGTTAGGAGTTAATATCCTGGAATGAGGTCGCCAATTGTCACGGGGTTTTTATATTTTCAGGGTAATTTTGAAATATAAATGGTTAAATGTTATTTAAATTGATATTAATATTCAATAATACTGAAGAGCAGGGACAATGATTGTCTTGCTACATCAAGCAACAATTACTTTACGCTGACTTGCTACGATTCTCTAAGATCGAGAATTTATAAACTTTCTCAACAGTACACAGCAGAGACTAATTACTCACAATTGCTGAATTACTGTACTGTTAGCCTCTGGAGAAAGTTACTTCACCCCTGACAATAAATAACTAATACTAATAATAATAACATCAGGTTCTTGCTGATGCATTAACTCCTGGCACAACGGATTTTAAGTTAATACAACAAGACTGGTCTAAGTACCAGTTATGAAAGCAAACGTTTATGCCAGCTAGGAGCTATATGGAAAATAAGCTTAATTTGGATAAATGAAACAAGATTTTACTTTACATTAAGCTCAAGAAAAGAGAACTGTTAAATTTATTGATTACAAAAAATAAATTTAACGTTACATTTCAAATCAAATCAATGAGACGCACTCACCCACTCATGCAATAGCTAAATACTTACGCCTAGGAAAAAAAGACACCTTAATTAAACTCTTATAACTAGGATTATACAAAAAGAAATACCGGTCGATGAATGCTATGTATCACCCGGGGGGTGGGAGGACTGGATTAACTGTCTCAGTGGAGCTTGGGTGCTAGCGACCTCTCACACTTCTTGGAGCACAGGACCTTCCTCCGTCACAACAAACACTAGACTGAGTAAGTCGTGGGAACAAAAGCGGAGCACTAGGCCGCATTTTTAACGGTCAAGTGCAAGCAGGGGCGAACAATAAAGAAAACAATAGTATCGCTCAGTACAGCACTTAGTGAAGTGCATTAAATCGGTCACTTTTGAAAACAGTGACGAATGTTTTGGAAAGTATACCCCGAAATGGAGGGAGAAACGGTTAGCTGAGCGATACACAGTGAGTTTTCCACTAATAGTTCGTGGCTTCTCACAAAAGGGAAATGTCGCGAATTGATTCGTGACACAATACGATGAGAGTGGTATTGTAATCAACTCACTTCGTCTGCACATTTTCTTCCCTCCCCCCCCCCTCTCTGTCTCTCTCTCTCTCCACAACATCAATTCAGGATATTGGAAGATTTTCTGAGACTCGTCTGCCATGTTGAGGTTGTAAAGCTTCTTGATACATAGAAAAATAAAAAGGAAAACTAGTGATGCTATACAGCCTTCTAGGATGACGAGTGTGATGGAGGAGGAGAACGAGGAGGTGGCCGAGAATTTTTGGGATACAGAAAGAGAGAGAGAGAGGGAGAGGGAGAGAGAGAGAGAGAGAGAGAGAGAGAGGGGGGGGCTTTCTGCTTGATTACATTCTGATAACCTAATTAAGAGCACTCCGCACAAGAAGGGTGGATTCCTTTTCCTCTTTCTTCACCTCCTCCTCCTCCTCCTCCTCCTCCTCCTCCTTCTTCTCCGTCTCCCTCTCCCTCTCCCCCTCCCTCTCCCTCTCCCTCTCCTCCAGCTCCCAAAGACGCTAAATTTGTACCGAGGCGGGGTTGTAACTTGGGGCTACGGTATGACTGAGATTGGGGCGCTGCATGGTGGGGTGGGACGGGGAGTGGAGTGGTGGTGCGGGGAGTGGAGTGGTGTGGTGGTGCGGGGAGTGGGGTAGGGTGGGGAGTGATGTGGAGTGGAGTTGTGGGGTGGGAGTGGAGAGGTGGCGTAGGGCGGGGAGTGGAGAGGTGGCGTAGGGCGGGGAGTGGAGAGGTGGCGTAGGGCGGGGAGTGGTGAGGTGGGGTGGAGTGGGGAGCGGAGTGGAGAAATGGGGTGGAGAGGGATAAGGTGGGATTAAGTGGCATGAGATGGAGAGGCATGGGATGGAATGAGATGGGACAGGGTGGGATCGAACTGAACAGGATGGGATGGGACAGGATGGGATGGGAAAAAGTGACATGGGATGGAGTGGGATAAGATGGCCTGGCATGAAACCGGATGGGATTGGATGACGAGGTGGGGGGGAGGCATGGGATGGGATAGCGTGGGACGCTGTAGGATGGAGCGGAGCAGGATGGGGAGAAGAAGGTTTAGATTAATGCCTTTCTACAACACAAGCGTCAGTACAGCACACAAATATATTTTGCTAAGTTGAAATGTCCCCCAAATATTGCTTTAAGATATATCATGGTCCCTAATACTGTAGTTCTGAGTGAATAGGAGCAAGAGGGAAGCAATTTTGTCCAAGAGTCTGACCGGCCCGAAAAAGATGGGATAGGATGGGATTGGATGGGATAGGATAGGATGGGATAGGATAGAATGGGATGGAATGGAATGAGGTAAGGCATGCAGTCAAGTCAAACCATGGACAGATAAAAAATATCTGCAAGACAATTTTCTTCACTCTGTACATCATAAATGCCCAAAGAAAAAAAGGTATATAATTTTCAGTAACTGTCAATATACTGACATGAATTTTATTTTAATAATCGCAAAGGGGTTTAAAAAGAAATGATCATACTGAATTGATTAACATTTTCTTCACTAGCGGTCATTATGTATGCACGTGGAATAATTTTTTACAGAATATTAATTTGAGACTTCAGCTACACTGGAGGGAATGGACACTTGCTCTCATAAGGGTTCAGGCGAAAGAACAATAAGGGTAGAGTTCGAATATACGTTTGAGTGGAGGGCTTCCAAATGTGCTTGGCATTAAGGTGTGATTATGTCAGTCGTGTTCCATTCACAAGTGAGGTGAGGGAAAGGAAGGGAAGAGAGAGGATGTGAAGGGAAAGGAGAGAATGAGAAGGGAAGGGAAAGTTTGGGATGGGAGGGAATTGGACGGGAAGGGAAAGGATAGGAAGGGAAGAAATGGGAAGGGAGAGGATGGGAAAGGAGAGAAGGGAAGAGATGGGCATGGATGGGAAAGGAAGGGAAGAGAGGGGAATGGAAGTGAAGAGAAACAGACGTTAGGGAAGGGAAAAGAAGGGCGAGAACCAAAGAGTCGGGAAAGATAAAGTATGAAGAAAAGAAAAGGAAGAGAAAGGAAAGGGAAGGAAAGGACTTGAAGAAAAGAAGTGGCAAGGGAAAGCAACCACATGGAAAAACCAATAGGAGGGACAGGGAAGAGGGATGAAGGGAAGGGATGACATGGAACCAGGAGAGGAAAATGGAAGGGAGGGAAAAGAGAGGGTTAGGGAAAGAGAGGATGGGGATTAAAATAAATATGAAAGGTGATGAGATCGGGCAGTAACTGGAATGAAGTGGGATATGATGACTGCAAATACGAGGAACTGGCTTAGAGGACATGAGGTAGAATGAAATCAGCTGTTGTGACGTGGGATTATAAGGTGGCCACTTAAATCCACCGTTCCTCGATAAAAGTATTAGACTCTTTAACCGTGGAGGTTTTTTATGAGGGTAGTTGTGACTTGTCCTTTTATAATGCTTGCATGTTGCTGAAGAGGGATGCTTTTATGCCGTGGCAGCAACATATCAGGAATGCGGAGCTACCTGGTAATAAAATCATCTCTCAACTCCCTCCAACCCCCAAGAGTAGTGGACTGCCGGAGAAGGGTGACTTCAGCCTGTAATCTACCTGGTTCACGTTTCAGATGAACCTGCGGCGCTGCTACATAATACTGGCGTATGTTCTGAGACATATACAGAATCTAACACAGAAACATAACCTTTACTACACTTTTACTTTCACATGTGTCACTCTCACTACAAACCACTACTCTCATCCTTACTTCGCCAGCATAGGGAATGGTTCATTATGCCTACCACTCTCCCTTCCTGGAGGAGATCCGGTCCTGCAATGGATCATACATGGATCATTGCTCGTAAATTTATGGAAAATTTGAGGAATATGAGACTGACGACGTGTTTATATATCCACATCATTTTGTTCCCCTTAGCATAAAGCTTATCGAAACGGAAGGGAAAAAAATGGATGTATTATTATCTTTTCTGGAAGGCTCTCCTAAAGTAAATAAGGTCGACGTAGCTGCAAAAACACCATAAGAAATGACTTCCTCGGACAGAGAACGTTAAAAAAGGTGGATGGGATGAAATTACGACCGAGTATTGCGAGGGCTGAGGGAGAGAGGCGGTCAAGAGAAGTGACCGGAGGAAGAGTGACAGGGAAGGGACAGGGAAAGAAAAATAGGGGACGAAAGGAACAGAGAAAGAGTGATGTGAGACAAAGTGACAGGAAAATAGTGAGTGGGGACGGAGGTGGACAGGGAAAGAGTGATATGGGATGGGTGGATTAAAAACTGTGATAAGGGATGGAGATGGATAAAGAAATGGTGGAATTGGACTGAAAGTGGCAGCGAAAGAGTGATATGGGAAGGTGGGGGACAGAAGGAGTGACAGGGGGGTGGAAATGTACTGGGAGAGTGATAAGGGTGGGGGAATAACAGGGAAAGAATGACAGGGGATGGAGGTGGACAGGAAAAGAATGATAAGGGACAAAGAGTGACAGGAAAAGAGTGATATGAGACGTAGGCGATAACGAGGCTTGAAACAGGGATTGATATGGTGGGAATGGATGGGGCGAAATGGAATCAAGGTAAGTGGGATGGGATGGGATGGGATGGGAAGGAGTTTAAGGGGGTCGAGTGAGGCAGGTTGTGTGGGGATGTGATTGGATGCAACGGGAGGAAATGGGATGGCGTAAAAATCGAAGGTAATACAAGTTAAAAATATAGAAACTGATGAAAACGAGAGAGAGAGAGAGAGAGAGAGAGAGAGAGAGAGAGAGAGAGAGAGAGAGAGACTCAAATAAAGGATAAAACACTGAAAATGTAAGACCACAACAGAGACCGCTGCTTGAATTCAAAACTGATGGGGATATGACAGAATAATATACAAAGAAATACAAAATAAAAAAAATATATAAAAAAGATATAACACGTACGAAAAATAAAAACACGAATGGGTTTGAAACATGAAAATATCGAAGAAAATGAAAAAAAAACTGAAGCAGGACAGACTGTACAGAGAAAGAAAAAGAAAAGGAAAAAAATAATAAGAGACTGGGGCGATAAAAATGAACAGAAGAGATTAAAAAAAAGAAAGAAGGGCACTGGAAAGAGAAAAATTAAGAGGTTGGAGAAATAAAAATAACTAAAGAATGAAGCGGAAAAAACTAAGAGAAGCGACTGAAAAAAAAGAAAGCAGCTGGAATGAAAAGAGAGAGAGAGAGAGAGAGAGAGAGAGAGAGAGAGACAGACAGACAGACAGAGACAGAGAGAGGAAGCGACTTGAATGAAAACAGCAAAAATAAAAGAGCGCGAGATTGGAGCAAGAAATGAAGATATATATGCTATTGGAAGAATTGAAAAAATAAGCAGAAGAATAACAATTTGGCGAAAGATTATCCGGAAAGACAGTATACACATAAAACGTGGTGAGGGATAATAGAAAGAAAAAGGAAGGGAAAGAAGAGATAAGAAGGAAAAGCAGAAATAGAAGAAAAAGGGGGGGGGAAGTAAAGAGAAAGAGATGGTGAGATAGAGTAAAAACAAAAAAGGCGAAAAGCAAAAAAAAAAAAAAATTAGAAAGGAAAAAAAGGAAATATATAAAATGAAGAAAAGGAATGGGAAAGACGGGGAGGAAGAAGGAGAAGAGAAAGGAAATATATATATATAGGCGGGAAAAGAAGATAAAACAGAGAAAGGTGAAGAGGAAAAGATAAGCAAAAGGAAAAAGAGACGAAAAAGGACGAGAAGTAATCAGAGGGAAGAAAAAAGAAGTGAAACAAGGAAACAGAAAAAGGAGAAAACGAAAAACGGACAAAAGATAAGCCAAAAGAGAAAGAGAAGAAAAAGTCGAGGCGAAAAGAAAGAAGGGTAAATGAAAAATTAGAAACTAGGAAACTGAAAAAAGAGGAAAGGAAATATAGTAAGGCGCCATGTCGAAGGATTAAAAAGAAAGGAATTGGGTCTTTTGTTTATTCGTACCGTGATCTTAAACAGCTGTGGCCTCGGTTTGGTCACGCACAGGGTGGAAATCAAAGGGCAAGGTGCTGGGGGAGATTGGAAAGAGGGAGTGGGGAGGTGAGTGGGAGAGTGGGAAAAGGAGTGGGAGTGTGGTGGGTGGAAGTGGAAGTGAATGAGAGCGAGAATGAGTGGGAGAGGAAATGGGAGAGGGAATAGGAGTGAGAAAGAGAATGAGTGTATGAGGGATTGGGAGTGAGTGGGAGTGCGATAGACTGGGAAAGAGTCGAAGTGAAGCGGTGAAAATGTGGGAATAGGACTGGGTGTGGAAATGAGTGATAGTGCTAGAAACGGAATTAAAAAAAATAAAAAAAAAAAGGCTAAATATCAAATATATATCTGCACTGTTTTTTTTTTTTCACAAAAAGCAAATACACTTATGAATGAAATTAACAATGTCAGCCTCGTACGACTCACATCCTTGGCATCCATCGGTCCTAACCTTGGCACCCTTCAGTCCTAACCTTGGCACCCTTTAGTACTAACTTTGGCATCCTTCAGTACTAGTACTAACCTTGGCATCCTTCAGTACTAACCTAGGCATCCATCAGCCCTAACCTTGGCACCCTTCAGTCCTAACTTCGGCATCCTTCAGTACTAACCTTGGCATCCATCGGTCCTAACCTTGCCATCCATCGGTCGTAACCTTGGCATCCACCGGTCCTAACCTTGGTATCCATCGGCCCTAACTTTAGCACCCTTCAGTCCTCACCTTGGCATCCTTCATTACTAACCTTGGCATCCATCTGTCCTAACCTTGACATTTTTCAGTTCTAACCTTGGCATCCTTAGGTCTTGACTATGACTTATCTTAAAAAAATAAATAAATAAAAAAAATAAGAGGAAAAGTGATTGAAAATTATAAATTGATCTGGTATAAAAATTATAAAGGATCTCCACCTATTTCCACGATATTCATGTCTCCATAGCAGTTAATTATGGTAATGAATGTGTTTGCGTCGCTATTTTCCCTTTAATCTTTGCCTATCAAGTGTTTGGCAGCTGTAAGAGGCAAGAGTAAAAGCAAATGGTCTTTTATTTAACTAAGATCAACAATTTGACCCCTGACCCACCTATAACCACAACCCTGACCCAACTATGAACAATTCTTTCTGTTTTAGTTCACTCCAGACGATATTCAGCTGAAATGAATCTTAGGAACCCGAGACTAATCCCTACATTGTCTCTGATCCACACGCTCTTCCCACAGCTGATGAGGTTAAGATTCCTAGACAAATAGTCCAGATTAATGCGGTTATGTGACATCTTTGTCTGAAATCACAGTATGTTATTGGTAAGGAGGGAAAACCACAGACGGAGAGGTGATGATTAATACTGTAATTGAAGATAATGTAGTTGTGTGTGTGTGTGTGTGTGTGTGTGTGTGTGTGTGTGTGTGTGTGTGTGTGTGTGTGTGTGTGTGTGTGTGTGTGTGTGTGTGTGAGAGAGAGAGAGAGAGAGAGAGAGAGAGAGAGAGAGAGAGAGAGAGAGAGTAAAAAAAAAAAAAAAAAATACATCTGGTGGCGAACGGTAAAAATGAAGCGTAAAACAGTGAGCTTGTGCCTCATAAACCCTGCTAATTACTTGCCAGTGAGACCGATCAAAGAGCTTGTTAGGCTAGCCTCAATGGACGGCTCTCATGGCCGACCTTTACAACGGACAGCCAGGCCAAGTAATGAGCTGGGGATATACACAGGGCAGTAGGCGGACAGAAAAGGGAAATGGCAGGCAGGGTGGGAGACTGGGTAAGAATGAAAGTATGTGTAGGATTGCGAGGTACTCTTTTATTCTTGTTTGTATGTGTGCGTGTGTGTATTAAAGATATATTGTTATATATCACAAAATAGTTATGTATGTATAATGTGAATATGAAGTGTATAATTATATATATATATATATATATATATATATATATATATATATATATATATATATATATATATATATATATATATATATATATATATATATATAATCGGTAGAGAGCTGGCCTGTAGTCCAAATGAAACAAGTTCGAATCCTGGCTGGATCAGAGAATAGTTTAAGGATTTGAATGTATAAAAGCAGGCTTTACTGATCTACCAGAAGACTCACCGACATGTAAATATATCTCCGCTAATACAATACACCAATCCTGTATGAGACAGCCCTAGTATGTATTCAATATGGATGGTCGGTGTTAGCGCCGAAGTGGTGACATGTTGGAGGAGTATAGTATGTAGGAGGATTTCTGGGCCTTGGTAACTGGCTATGAAGCCTATTCCGAGAGTCGATCGCATTAAAAAAAAAAAAAAAATCTACCTATATACGTTTGTGTGTGTGTGTGTGTGTGTGTGTGTCGCCAACTTCCTCATCAACAGGCAGCTGTGTTGGTCTTTCCTGACATTTGTTCGACGGTGTGTTCCTGTTTGTTTATTCCCAGGTGTGTGTGTGTGTGTGTGTGTGTGTGTGTGTGTGTGTGTGTGTGTGTATTATTACATAATAGGTAGCTGCATCTCTTGCACATAGGTTCTGTGCATGTGAAAGTATCTTTAAAGTTATGTCATTTTCCTATTGTCTTGTATTCCGCTAAATCAATGTGCATATGTGTTACAAGGTTGATAAATGCGGTGAAACAAAGAATTAATGAATGATTATGTCACTGGAGTCACTCAGAACTCGAGAAAAACAGTAAATCATTATTTATCAAAATCACAGTCATTAATTATATATCAGCTATTACATTGATAAATGACCCCATCCCACTCAAAAAAAAAAAAAAAAAAAAAATCCCTTTGTAGTCTGTGAAGCGGAGAACCACTGTTGAAAAATTTAGCCACTTCACACTGACGTCTTTATTTTTACAACAGAAAAATTTACATGTAACCTTCATTAATCCCTCTGGTTAATCCATCGGGTCGGACAAGCCTTTCGCAAGTTCAGTAAAACTGGCCAATTAGCAGGAATGAACTAAACTGTAACGTTTCCTGATTCATATCGTATGTTTTCCCATGTATTCAATGATTCTTTCTATGTATGAGGTCGCGTATTTTGTATCTGGTCTTGTAATCACTTTAGGTTCAAGCCTGTGCATATGACAAGACAATTACTCAGACCGGGATATTCTTAGACCACTACGTCTTCTTTTAATGGGTTGGTTTTAAGGTAATCTTTATTTATTCCGACAGATCCTAACTTAAATCCTGTCCTCTTCTCGGCATTCTCAGTAGTTTCCGCGACGCTGTTGGTGTCTTTAATTCATTACTGGAACTAGGCTCGGAGGCTGGCTAAGCAACAAAATCAAGACTGCGAAACCGATGGTGTTGGTGTGTATTAGTGCTAACCATACTAAGGGTCGATATGGTTAGGATTCGTATAACTGGAAATACATATCTATCTACTTCTAAATATTTAGACATAGATACGAGTATATTTCATCACGATAAAAAACGAGTGAAGATGAAACGAAGCACCAGGATAGAGCAGCTGCATCAACCGAGTCCGAACGTTAGTCGGACCTTTGAGCCTTGTTTCTTCTTGTCGATCACGTGTTTCGAATAAGTGTGGCCGCACATTAAGGATGCAGCCACTTGCTTTATGAAGCTTTCCAGAATTATCAAGCCTGTGGTAAATCTCGCTGTGCTGCGTTCCACTATGACAGTAAGCGAAACTGTATAGCTCATCATATGTTTCGAAGCAAACGTGTCACCCATGTTTCGAATACTAATATATATATAATAAGGATTGCCATGCTGTGTCATTATCAAAAAGTATAACACACACACACACACACACACACACACACACACACACACACACACACACACACACACACACACACACACACACACACACACACACACACACACACACACACACACACATATACACACACACACACACACACACACACACACACACACACACACACACACACACACACACACACACACACACACACACACACACAACTTCAGTTGATTATTACACCAGTACCACATAGTTTTTTTTTTTTTTTATCCTGCCTATGTACCGCACACTTATTTGGCAATTCATCCACTGTCATGAATGCAATAGTTCACTATATGTATGGAGCATTCAGTACAGCATTCAGTCATTTTACCTAAAAAAAAAGAATAGTATTCCTCAGTCGTGCTGTAAAAAAAGGAATTCTACATTTCGAATAATAGTTCATTATTCTCTGTACAACATGTCTTGAACTAACGATTACCAGCGCTAACGAGACAGCAGTATTGTTCAGTTTGAAAGTTATCTGATTTTTCTGTGAAACTAACTCATGTCTAAGCCATGAAAAAGTGTATAAAAAATTCCTGAATACTCATTTATTACACAATGCAGGGAATTGCAAAGCTAAGACGAAGGCGGGGAACCAGATTCATTAAGGTACTGGTCTGCTTCTGGGTACGAATTTCTCGTGGGGAAAAAATTGTGGATGATATTCGTGGGCAGAAATAAGGGAATAAAGTGAGCGAAGGGACGGTTTGGGATCTTTGGCTTCGGGTGGGTCAAGCAAGCTGCAGGTGTCATGAAACGGGATGTACTTGCGGAGACGGGGTACGGCAGGAAGGGTGAGGAAAAAGCAGGGTGAGCAGGAGGCAGGGTAGGGACAGGCGGGATGTGGGTAAGGTAAGATGAGGGAGGGAGCAATGAGTGTGTGAGGCAGGGAGGTGGGTCTTATGCTTGGGTACACAGAGCAAGCTGCAGGTGTTATCAAACTGGATGCACTGTTAGGCGTGACCTGGTGAGGAGCGCACGGCGTGGGTCAGGGAGTGTTTGGATAGCGGAGGCACGGTGGGTGTAAGACAAGGTGAAGAAGTAGGATAAGGGAGATGGAGGCAGGGTGAATGAAAGAAAGCAGGGTAAGGATGGGAAATGTAGGATGAAGCAGGGAACTGACAGAGTAGGGATGGAGGGTAGGGGGAGTAACACGGATGAGAAGCCAGAGGCAGGGTGGAGGATGGTATGGTGAGTGAGGGACAGGTAGGGCGGGGTAAGGTAGGAAAAGGCATGGCAGGGGAAGGAAGGCAGAGTGAGGAAGAGAGAGGCTGGGTGAGGTGAGACTGGATGAAGGTGAGACAGGATTAGAGAAAGAGGCTGGGGGAAGGTAGGG
>NC_136975.1:7296685-7381685 GCF_032717465.1 Coenobita brevimanus | reverse complement strand
TTTCACTCACTTCCAAATCCTCTAGAGATCCCGAGGACAAGAATACCCCATATCCCCATACCTCTCTCTCCCTCTCTCTCTCTCTCTCTCTCTCTCTCTCTCTCTCTCTCTCTCTCTCTCTCTCTCTCTCTCTCTCTCTCAAGCCAACATTTTTCTCTGTGTCAACCTCTTAACTCTAATGTCAGTTCGCTACTCTCTTTAACCATCCTAAATATCCTTCCTTCCCCCTCTTAACGTCTCCCTCCTTCTCTCCTCTCAGCTCCACTTCTGCTTCCTCCTTTTCCTGTTTCCCTCTATTCCTTCTCCCCTCGACTTCCTCTTCCTCATTAATCATTATATCTACTTCCTCTTTTACCTCATTACTCCTTCTCCCTTTGTTTCATTTGTTCCCACCTACTTTCTCTCTCTCTCTCTCTCTCTCTCTCTCTCTCTCTCTCTCTCTCTCTCTCTCTCTCTCTCTCTCTCTCTCTCTCTCTCTCTCCTTATATGTAGGATGTAGATCAGGAAGTGAGAGTAAATAGGAAGCCAGCAGAGTTCAACAATAAATATCGAATGATATGTTTGGTGTGGTGTGGTGTGGTGTGGTGTAGTGTGTGAGGTGTGGTGTGGTGTGATGTGTGAGATGTGGTGTGGTGTGGTGCATGAGGTGTGGTATGAACTGTAGTTCTGTGATGTCGTGTGGTATGTGTGGTGTGAAAAGCATGGTGTAGTGTGATGTAGTGGGGTATGGTGTGGTACTGTGTGGTGTAGTGTTCCTGTGTGGTGAGGTGTTGTGTGTGCAGTGTTGAGTATGTAGTGGTGATTGTGGTATAGTTATATGTGATGCTTGTGAATACAGAATTGCATGTTGGAATGGGATCTTTTCAGTACTGTATGTAGAGAGAAAAAAATGAAAACTGGTGAACGTAGAATGGTTAGCAAGTGGTAGTGAATGTGTAATGAACAGTGGGAGTAATAACATATGTTGAGCAGTGTGTGTGTGTGTGTGTGTGTGTGTGTGTGTGTGTGTGTGTGTGTGTGTGTGTGTGTGTGTGTGTGTGTGTGTGTTCCAAAGTGTTGATACATGAACTTCAAGTTAATCTCATGTTACCAATGGGTCGAGGGGCGGAAGGCTATGAAGTCGGAATGATTTTGGGTAGGTGACGGACGTACTCCCTTGGCGGCATTTTAACACCGCAGACCAATGACGTATTCTGCATTTTCTTATTGTTATCCTCCAGATGATATTACTAAGGCTTGGAGAGACTTTTTGAAGTGGAGAATTACACATAACCTTCATCAATCCCTTCAATGCTAGACGGTTATAATGAATAGAATAAAATCGTCTGTTGGTTGCCAAGAATAGAAAAATACATGAATCAAAGGAGTTAATGGTAGAAAAGCCTCCCGTTCCCCCTAGAGGATCAGAATCATTGCGTGTAAGCCATGACCATAACCCTGAATTGAGTCCCCAGCCTCTAGTCCACCAAGTAATGACTGGCTAAGGCTAAATAGTCCGCTGCGAAAATCGGTAACTTGTCAGCGAGATGGACGTAATTAGTGATGGTTAGTGAGTGGTGTGGGAGGAAATTCAATCAACAGGTGTGCACAGCTAACCGGATGTAACAGGATTAGGCTCCTCCAGTGTAGATGCAGCCTTGACCTGTATTTCAAGAGGACTGGAGGGGGTGCCTTTCATAGCACATCCTGTTCACTGTGACCGCCTCACTACTAGAGGTATATCCAGTTAAAATCATCTTGTGGTAGTAAGATAACAAAAATATGTACAGTCACCACCAGTAGTCCTGTCGCCTCTCCTCTTCTCTCCATGGACTTTGGAAGTCAGTGCGGCAAATATGCATAAAATGACACTGATGACACTGTTTTGTGGCTAAATAAAGTCATCAGTGTCAGTTGCTACGGAATTACTACTCTGATTTTCAAGTCCAAAGTAAGAAAAACAGAGGAGCGACAGACTACTATATCTGTGTCACATCCACTCTGTTAATAATATTGGGTTTAGAGTTTCACTTCCGTAAAAGAAAACTATGAACGGAAAATTACTGCTTCCTTTTGGGTGGTTTGGAAGCGGTCATGTTTTCCGAAATAGTCCCGACTGTATGTTAAAATAAATGAGAAATAAATAATGGGGAGTGAGTGGAGAGTAGTCAGTAACAATTGTGATTACATGTTCAGAACATAGGGAACATAATGAACAATGATGAATGGTGACTGAAAGACTTATTGAATGCTGAATACATGGAGAATAAGGCATAGTAAATGATGAATGTGGAGTGGTGCATGTAGAATAATGAATGATGGATGGTCGTGAGGATGAAGATCCTGTACAAGTTTGCTGATTTATGGCAGGGTTCAACGAGCGCCTCTAATACGCACATTCAGGTCCTGTCAGCCAGAATTAGGGGCTTAACAACCGGGAATCATCGCTGTCTTGAGTCACTATGAGGGCTCTTTGATGTGTATGAAGCCTGTTCTGAAGTCAAGGGGTGCCGGTCAGACTGATGGACATGGTTTGTTGACCCCTTGTGTACGTGTGACTTTGATGTAATTTGGCTACTGAGGGTCGTGTATGGCAACTACGCATCCCCTCACTTTACACACTCATATCCAGACACATACACATAAACTTACCCACAAAAACACCCACATGATACCCATACAAATATATCTTTACACCTGCAGACTTCATTCCCTCACTCACACCCACATCTACACCCATACCACACCCACACAAACAATCGCCTTACTTACACACATCCTCCCCCTATCACACACATAGCCTACATCATACCACACCCTCATAAACATATATCAATATTTTTACTCTTCTCAGCCACATCTTCTTTCACACCATACCACCGCACGAACTTGTACCCATGCTTCCAAACCCACTCACCCACGCCAACAGTCATACCACACCAATACAAGTTCAAACCCATACATACACCTCACCAATACACACCCATTTCTCACACACATACACATATACCAACACCTACATTCACATACCACGCCCATACACAAATATCTCAGTGCTTACATACTCTCACCCACTCATATCACACTCACACTACACCTCTTACACACACACACACACACACACACACACACACACACACACACACACACACACACACACACACACACACACACACACACACACACACACACACACACACACACACACACACACACAGCCATTACATTTACACACTCCTTTACTCGCACACACCACGCCCACCAACACCACCACACCTCCACACACCTCTACCCACACCTGCACCCACAGTGAGCTACACCTTCGCCAGTGATTTATGAGGTCGCAGTGAGGAAGGTGAACATGCTCCCATAAATCCTGACACTCACCTCACCCCTTCTGTCTCGCTAATGTCCTTCCTTGATTGGCTGGCCTTACCTGACTAAGCTCATTAACTACCTGCCCTTAATTGACCTGCCTTACCTGTCCTGCCTACTTATGTCTCTCTCACGCCTGTCGTTTCCTAAATATATTGTACCGTGTATGTATTTTACATTTCATCTGCAATGCTTCTCTTAAATGAACTCGTTAATTGCCTGTCCCTAATTTACCTGCCTTACTTGTCTTCTCTAATTACGTCTGTTTCACACTTGTCCATTCTTCGACTAATTTCTACCTTGTATGTGCTTTGCCTTTCACCTGCAATGTTTCACACTTGGCTGTCTGACCTGACTACTCAATTACCTGTTCTTAAGTATCCTGCCTTACCTGTCCTAGAATCTTGCGTCTGTTACACCTGTTATCTCTTATGAACGTTGTCCTTCTAAAATTGTTCTTCCTCACGTATGTGTTATCTTTAACTCAAAATGTTTCTGTTGCCAAATTTCCTTAATTACCTGTCCTTAACTTACCTGCATTATTTGTTTGGTCTGTTTTTAACTGTAGTTCACATCTGTTCTCTTAATTAGTTCCACCTTGTACATATGTTACCCATCACCTGTAATGCTTCACCTCATGAAATTCACTAATTACTTGCCTTTTTATCAACCTGCCTTAACTGTCGTGTCACCTTACGTCTGTAACATCTATCGTTTCAATTCCTTCCACCTTGTATGTATTTTACCTTCATTCGTCATGTTCCTTCTAAGCTCATCCCTTACCTGTCCTTAATCGACCTCCTTTACCTGCCCTAGTTACCCTCCTCCAGCTCACACCTGCCTTAATTTGTGTTCTACCTTATATGAGCTTTACCTTTCACCCACAGTATTTCACTCGCAGCTCCCTCACCCGGTTGGCCTTATACCTGCTTATATCACGTGGCCGAAATCACACCTGTTTTTGGTTTGTTCCACTCTTGTTCCTAAACTTCAAAAATTTCACGCCTTTTCCTGTTACTTGGTTATTTTTAAATCTGTAGCTTCATATGGTTAATTACACAATTGACTCAAAAACACACCTGTATCTTTCACCTTGCTCATTTCATCCCTGGTCCTTTCACCTTATCTGACTTATTTGAGCCTTAGTTCTGTTAACGGGTTAATTTTACACCCATTCCATCTACTTAGCTATTATCGCACCCTATTCTTCCTCCTGACTTCTTTCACACACACACACACACACACACACACACACACACACACACACACACACACACACACACACACACACACACACACACACACACACACACACACACACACACACACAAAGTCTATTCCTTCTGGCTTATTACACACCTGTTTCTTCCACCTGCCTATTTCATACTTCTTCCTCCCACCTGACCTGCATCACACTTGTTCCTTCCACCTGACCTGCCTCACATATGTTCCCTTCATCTAACCTGTCTCACACCTGTTCCTTCCACCTGACCTGCCTCACACCTATTCCTTCCAATTGACCTACTTCACATCTGTTCCTCTCACCTGACCTTTCACACCTGTCCTCGCTTGACCTGCCTGCTCTGAGGACTTACACTCTACTTCCTTTAACTAGGCGTGAAACTGCTCTCTCTCCATCTTTAGTACTGGACTTCAGCTTGAGATTTGCATTAGAATATGGTGCTAGTCACGAAGCGCTATGGAAAGGATGTAGAGCCACAATACTGTTTTAATATACCACTGACGTGCAGAGAATAAGCAGCTAAAGGATGAAAATCTTCGCTTAAAAAAATCCAACTCCTGATGGTTTTGTCAAACTGAATTAAATCGTGTGGCGGCGGCAATATTAAGAGTTGACAGATAGATAGATAGACAGATAGACAGATTGATAGATAGAAAGACAGATAGATGGATGGATGAATGGATGGATGGATGGAGAGATAGATAGACTGAGAGAGAGATAGACAAATAGATAGACGGATATTACCAGAAGCTTAACATAGCAATTTTCTCTCTGGGCAAGGACTTACAGCAATAATTTCCTCGGGAATTTAATGGCAGGCTGGCAAGTGGTATTGCCGCTGCAGCCACACCAGAATAAATGGAGATGGATGCTACGGCCAATGCCACACCAGAAGTCGTAGTCTCGTAGGTTTAGGAGGCTCCCTGGCACCTCTTGTCTTTATTTTTGTATTATTATCTTTCCTTTAATATGGTAACGTCTCACTTCAGATATAACCCTTTGGGCCAAATGACACCATTCTAATTGTAAGCTTTTAGTGTCCATGAAAGTGCTGGAGAGGGACGCCCTCCCGTGGTAGCACCGATGTAACTAGGCGGATCCACTGCCCAGTTATTTAAACGTTCGTCATCTCCCTCCCTATCCCCCGGAAGGATGATGGTGGTCGGCCAGAGACAGCAACTTCAGCCGACAGTCCATCGGGTTCACATTACTGATGAACCTAGGACTTCAACTACTACTACTAACTACCACTACCACTACTACTACTACTACTACTACTACTACTACTACTACTATCACTGCAACTACTACTGCTACTGTCAATTACTTCTACTACTTCTGCTGTTGTTGCTGCTGCTGCTACTACTACTATTACTACTACTAGCGACCATATAGAAAGATCCAAATAACGTCGAAAAACATTGACGTATCATGTTGAGTAAAATAGATCGCTAGGGAATGGGCACTAACCCTTCTCGCCCACGAAATCATGGTCCATTAACTCCTAATGTATTTTTAGCCGAAGAAAATTGTCCAATGTCAGCTAGAATTAAGCGCCTAAATCCACCCATCTTGGGAGTGAAATTACTGGGGATATTTTTGAGTCTTCTGACGCTATAGTTCTTTTACACTAACTTGGCTTAGATTTCTTTCTTTTGCAGTTTGTTTCACATACTGTATCCCAGTGGCAGCAAATAATTACGATTTTATATCCTTTTCACACTACCTCTTCGTGACTAGCATTACATGTTAATCTAGAGTTGCAACTCAGCATTCCCAAGTAAGAGTAAAATGAGATAAGAATGTCTCCCGTTAAGAGAGAGCTCCTTTAACAAGAGAAACAATAATTATTCTTTCAGTATGATGCCTCTTATTATTCTCTTCCTGCTGACACCAGATGACTTTAGTCAGACTAAGTGAGACCCATTCTTATTTGAGAGAAAAAGTTTTATTTACCCCTTTAGTGCCTGAGTTTCTTTTGTCTTTCATTCAAATCATCAACAGACGGTTTTCTTCACCTTGTGAAAACCTCTCGTAGGGAGAGTATTAAAGCTGTCCAGTCTCTATATTTTCACTCACATTTGAGGAGGGTTAGTGCCCCTCCACGTAAAACAACCAACTCAAAGACAATCGGCCACCCCTTACGGGATTTTGGCGTCTGGCTATAGGTAGATAGATAGATAATAATTCTTCTTTTCTTTTCTTCTCGTTTTTCTGTCTCGTTTACGTATTATCACATATGTCTCTCTACCCACCTGTCTTCCCTCATCTTCGCCAGCCCTCTCATCTCTCACACCTCTCTTAACCTACACCTGTCTGTCTTTCACACATGTTTACTTTACATTTGTCTGGCTATTAAACTGTCTATATAACTGAAATCTCTTATCGTACAGTTGTGTATTACATGTCTGTCACACCTGTCTTATCCCATACCAGTTTATCATACCTGCCTTACCTCACACCTGTCTACCACAAGTGTATATCGCACAAGTCTACCATATCTTCCTTACCCCATATACTACACTTCTCTGTCACACTTGTCCGTCATACCTGTCTTACACAACATCTGTCTATTACACCTTTCCATAACACACGTCTTACTACACTCCTGTCTGAAACACCTACCTTGCCTCAGATCTATCACACCTCTCCTTAACAAACACCTACCAATGTACCAAAGACCAAATGGAATAGGGTGTAGCGGCCTGGGACTTTAATACAGGTGTACCTAGTTCAGCCTTCATCAATTTCAGTCTCCTCTCTCCCTTTTACATATCTCACTTCTCTTATTGGACATCTGCCCGTATAACACACCTTTCTCTCTGACCGTCACACCGGTTTTACCCCACACCAGCCTCTCTATCACACTCTTCCTCACATCAAATCTGTGTCATCAAAATAACACTCATATGCGATGTAAAAAAGACAATTTCTGTATTTCATGAACGCGGATACCAGTACATACATACATTGGCTGTGAGGCTGGCGGTATAATCACTTGTTATTTTGCATTAGATGAATCTCTACTTATTTAAGAGAAAGCTTGTATATTGTCCACAAAGGTACCGGTATATTAATTTCTGAATAATGACTATATACTACTAAGAGACAAGGCATTACTCTTATCACAGTAGACAGAGCGTAGCTATTCTTACTTAGCTATTTATTTTACATATGACGCATTGTTTCAGTTCAAGCCACTTTAGCGTAAATAAAACTATGAAATGGATTATAGAGAAATTATAGTTTGTTCAATATCCAGCCCATGTGAGAATTAGATAAATACTGTGAACGGACTATCAAAAGATAACAGAATACTTTAATATCGAAACTGCAATTTAGTGAAGCGAATTTAAGTGCACAATATTTTATCGCAGCTCTCTCCACGAAAATTAATTCAAGATGTGTGTGTGTGTGTGTGTGTGTGTGTGTGTGTGTGTAAGGAGTAAGACTGGAAGTAACAGTGAGTAGTTATGTGAGTGGAAATGAGAGCGAGGGTAAGAGTAGAAGCGTGTGTGTGTGTGTGTGTGTGTGTGTGTGTGTGTAAAGTCTCACAATACTGCGCGAGTTCAAGTTAGTTCCTTGTTGTGACTGGGGCGACATTTGTACCCCAAGACTTCACCTCCTGGCGTGGTCCGGGAAAAAGTTATGAGCTTTTTTTTTGAAGTTATACAGCAACAAGAACGCGGCAGTAACTACATAACCTGAGTGATAAAAACTATGACTGCTTTGACTACTTTTAAGTCTATTACTACCAAAGTTATATAAAAAGTAAAACGTATAGTGTATATTCTAAAAATGTGTCATAGTAGTAATGGAGTCAGTAAAGATATATTTCTGTCACTACGAATGGTCTCTGCTGGGCTGAATAATAACATCGGTGCAGGAAGAATAAAAACGAATTCGTATGTAGATATCAATAACACATCACTCAAGCATCACAAACTCCTTAACTGCCCCCTTAGGAGCACATGGACCTAGAGGCAAGCTACTCAGTCCGGACACAGTGAGTGACTAATCGCAAACCCCTGAGTGGCATTTTGTGAGTGGTAAATCCCAGCAACATTTCAATTTTAGATTTATAAGACACATTCAGTTCTGATACCGTTTAGTATAAAAAACTGTTCGGGTCACTAGAAACCAAATGACATGTCACACAAGGAGTTGAATGGATGATGCATGCACACCCCTTTGTACCGTATATTCATGTACACACACACACACACACACACACACACACACACACACACACACACACACACACACACACTCACTTATTCGATGCAGAATCCCAAGGCAGGTCTTTTGCAGTCTACCTACCGTATATTAAAAGATACATGACCAATCAATTTCCTTTGGAGGCATTAACTACCGATAAACCTGTCATCATCCAGCCCACACTCAATGCAAGACTATCATTACGATTGAGTATTCTTACCACTAGATCACAAGGTAAATATAACTCTGAGAATATACCCTCCCAGACCACCCAAGACAGATGTGTGGAGGAACTTAGCATGTGTGGAAGCAGTTAGAGCAGCACAGAGCCTGTACCCTTATGGCGATTCTAAGCACGTAGCTACAATTATCTCAAGATTATATTTCAGGACAGTCTACGGGAGTTTCACGTACTCATTCAGTCCGGGGGGTAGTATGAGATGAACGCAAGCACATGAACACCCCTTTTGTACTGGCTGTCGTCCTCGTCCTCGTCCTACTTCTCCCCTCCACCTCCATCTAAAGCACCCGCACTCCCACCCACCGACAATTTTGTAACAGCCCTCACACACGCATCCCGGGATTCTTCTGTTCAGTTCAGTTCTCTAATATTTACTGTTTAGATTATTGCCTTATTTCGATCTGCTTAACCCTTTGATTTTCCATTTTCTTTGCAGTAACTTTATTTTATTCTTATTCAATGTGCATCCAAGCGATTTGATTTAGCTTAAAAGAGAGTTATTGAATTAATGAGAGTAACTATTGTCCTCAACAACCCATTCACCAAAATTTTATAAAACTTTCCCCTAATCTGAATTAATAATAATCTCGTAACAGTAGAAAAGAAAAGACATCCTTGAGCTGAAAGGATTATCTTTATAAAGGTACTACATATCTTCCTTGTTAAATTCTGGTTAACCTTAGACTCAGTTAGGAGTGACTCTTGTCCTCAAAGGGTTACAAGGTAGCATATCCACTGACCCTTCACACCACACCACAGCACACCACAACCACCCAGAATACCACACCACATTACGCCACAAACGCCCAGCATAGCACACCACATCGCACCATGCACCACATCACACCACAAACACCCTGCACATCACATCACACCACAAACACCCAGCACATCACACTACACCACAGACACCCAGCACATCACATCACACCACAAACACCCAGCACATCACACTACACCACAGACACCCAGCACATCACATCACACCACAAACACCCAGCACATCACACTACACCACAAACACCCAGCACATCACACTACACCACAGACACCCAGCACATCACACTACACCACAGACACCCAGCACATCACACTACACCACAAACACCCAGCACATCACACTACACCACAAACACCCAGCACATCACATCACACCACAAACACCCAGCACATCACACTACACCACAAACACCCAGCACATCACATCACACCACAAACACCCAGCACATCACACTACACCACAAACACCCAGCACATCACACTACACCACAAACACCCAGCACATCACATCACACCACAAACACCCAGCACATCACACTACACCACAAACACCCAGCACATCACACTACACCACAGACACCCAGCACATCACACTACACCACAGACACCCAGCACATCACACTACACCACAAACACCCAGCACATCACACTACACCACAGACACCCAGCACATCACACTACACCACAAACACCCAGCACACCACTTCACAAAATCACCTGACCACACCACAAACAATGATCAGATTATTCATGAAGCACAGTTCAGGAAATACCAGTGGACAGAACACCACCACACCATACCACACCACACCACACCATTTATCTGTGTCACCTCATCAAAGCATACATTCATGATTAATTAGCTTTCTGTGGCCCTGAAGTGGACATAAAATCTCTCACAAATACCACTCATGAACTAAAAGCATTTCTGTTATTTAAACTGACTGGAAAACACTATGCGTCTGTAAATAGAAGCATTGATATTACCGAAAATGTGTGGTAAGTACTTTCTCTCTCTCTCTCTCTCTCTCTCTCTCTCTCTCTCTCTCTCTCTCTCTCTCTCTCTCTCTCTCTCTCTCTCTCTCTCTCTCTCTCTCTCTCTCTCTCTCTCTCAAAATAAATAAATAAATAAAGTAAATAAATAAATAAATGCACTGACATCATTTAAAGTGAATGGTAAATACCATGCCTGTCTCTGTCTGTCTGTCTGTCTGCCTGTCTGTCTTTCTAAATGAATGCACTGACATTTAAACTGAATGGTTAATTTTGTCTTTCTGCTTGTCTGTCTGCCTCTCTCTCTCTCTCTCTCTCTCTCTCTCTCTCTCTCTCTCTCTCTCTCTCTCTTTCTCTCTCTCTAAAACAGAAACAATACAAAAGAAAGCCAAATTCAATATCCGTTCATTTCGAGATGCCTGGACACACTGCGTTTGAAAGACTGGACATCATGGGAAGTAGGAAATACAGACTGAAGGAGACAGTTCCAGAGTTGACCTGTTGCATAAATGAAGGACTGGGAGTAACGGTTAACTCTTGCATTAGAGAGTTGGACAGAAAAGGGATGAGAGTTTGTTGCAAGACTTGTGCTACTCGCCTGTCATTAATTTGGAGGAATGCAAGCAGACAGTTCAGAGGAGCAGTGACCATTGAAGTAGCGATAGAAAAGAGATAAAGATGCAACAGTGCGGCGAGGAGACAGAGCTTGAAGGGAACCAGTAAGAGGAGGAGAGTCAATGAGACGAAAAGCCTTTGACTCCACCCTATTGAGAAGAACTGTATGTGGGGGGGCCTCCCTAAACATGAGAGTTGTACTCTACACAGCGTCGAATAAAACCCGTGCATAAAGTCTACAACTGTGCAGGGGTAAAGAAGGTACGGAGTCGTCTTAGCACACCTAATCTCTTGGAAGTAGACCTTACAAGAGAAGTAATATGATCTCTCCAAAGTAAGTCCCGAGAGAATGAAACCCCAAGTAAGTTTAAAGATGATGCAGAATTACGCTGGATATCATTAATCAGTGGGTACTCCTGTGGAAGATTTTGTCGGGTTGATAGGTGTAAGAACCGTCTGTTAGCCCTTAATACTATCGTATATGTTACAGACCCAACCGAATCAGTAGTGGAGAAATTTAATTAGTACACAAGAGTACATTCAAGTGTAATATACAAAAGAAATCGCTTAAGGAGAAGTGACCTGAAACCTCAAATACCAGCGAGAATACGGACCATTGTCGTTGAAGTACCGTATTTCAAGTCGTTGTTGGTGTTTACGAAGAGAAAGAGCGAACCAGAATGCATTACTGTTTACGAAAGGTTACATTGTTTGCCTGTGAGACCAGCACCGTCCTTGGGGTTCCTGTCCCGCTACCGACCAGCAGGTTTTTGTGGGGCCAAGTTCAGAGCGCTGGATTTTTGTGTTGGTGGGTGTGGTCTGGGCGGTGCAGGTGGGGGTGCCGGTGTGTGGGCAGGGAGAGGAGGGAGGAGTGGAGAGAGAAGACAGAGGGAGAGAGGGGAGCCAAGACAAGGTGGGAGCGAGGAGGGAAAAATGAGAGAGAGAGGAAAGAAGGACGGGGAGAAGGGAAAGAAAGTGATGTTCTTATTGAAGGTGTGATACGAGAGGTGGAGATGGGATGTGGATGGGGATAATGAGGAGACTGGAGGGAGGGAGGAAAGATGAAAGCGAGGGAGAAGGGGAGAAAAGAGTAAAAGAAGAGAAAGAAAGCACATGAGAAGACGGGAGATAAAATAGAACATGTGGTAAAGAGAGAAAGGGAGGAAGCAAGAGAGAAGGGCGAAAAAAAGAGAGAGGAGAAAGACAGGAAGGTGACTACAAAGGAGAGGAGAGAAGAAAGAGGGAGAAAGTGAGCCAGGAGAGGAGGGGAAGGAGGGCAGTCTGACAGCAGGGAGAGGATAGGGTGAGTAGAAAGGTCAGGAGACGAGGGAGTGAATCGTAATGGGTGGAGAAAGTAGAGTGGAGTTGGGTGTAGAGGGGCAGGATCGAGAGGTGGGTGGTGGAAGAGGAAGCGAGAGAGGTATTCGTCTACCTACCTGTCTGCCAGCCTACCTACTTACCTACCTACCTGTCTGCCTGCCTACCTACCTGTCTATCTATCTATTTATCTATTTCCACACAGTAATAAAATCATCGTGTGGTAGTGAGAACGAAAAAAGATAATGATAATAATAATAATAATAATAATAATAATAATAATAATAATAATAATAATAATGATAATAATAATAATAATAATAATAATAATAATAATCGCTATTACACTAAAAAAAACTAAGGAAGGAAGGATAATGTGAGCTCAGAGTAGATGAAGGAGGAAGAAACGGAAGGAGAGAAGGACTAGGAATACAGGAAGGAAAGTGGATGTAGTGAACGGTGAAAGAACGGTGACTGAATGAGTGAACAGTATCGTGAGAGACTGATACCGGAAATTTGATGGGGGGAAGGGGGAAAGGGAAATATTTAATATGGAATCTGAGAAAATATAAGGCAGGGATGTTTGGGCGATAGGTAGTAGGGATAAGGGGTTCATAGAAGCAGGGATGTAATAGATCAGGTGTCGGAAGAGAGAGCAGATAAGGCAGAGGCAGGGGAAGAGAGATAGCAGGGATAAGCGGAGAAATGGTTCATAAAAAGGAAGGAGATATTGCACACATAAGGAGCAAAAAATGGGGTAAAGGTACAAGAAAAAAATTAATTAGGCTAAAGGAGTGTGTAACAGGTAAGGGAGAGAGAGAGAGAGAGAGAGAGAGAGAGAGAGAGAGAGAGAGAATACTACTACTACTACTATTATTACTACTATTGCTACTGCTCCTGCTGCTGCTACTATTACCAATTGCAATTTGAATACAGTAGAGATAGATTAGATGGAAAAGAGGAGCAAGAGAAAGACGAGTATGAGGAATGGGACACAGACGTTCAAAAATCAAGGAAGAGGGAGGGAGGGTGAAGAGGAGGAGGGCAAGATAAGGAAGAAGATGAGATAGAGGAAGTGAAGGCAAAAATAAGGTAGAGAATGATCATAATTAAAATAACTAGGAAGAGGGCAGCGATAAGGAAGAGGAACAGGAAGCCGAGGAGGCAAAAGAAAAAAAGATAATATGAACGAAAAGGGAGAGGAAGGTTGTGAAGAAAAAGATGATGCAAGAGACGGGACACACACACACACACACACACACACACACACACACACACACACACACACACACACACACACACACGACCAAGAAACAAAAAGTAGGGAAGAGAAGGACCGCAAGTTGAAATTAAAATGAAAATGAAAAAAAGAAAGATGCATGTAATAAAACCTGAGGAGGGAACAATTGGTGAAAAAAACGAAGGAACAAATACGACTGTTAAAAAAAAAAAAAAAAGAAGAAGAATGACAAGAAAAATGAGAATAAAAGAAGAAAATATTATATAATGACAAACATAGCATAGGAATCAAATTAAAAGTGATAAAATGGAGAAGACCTTACGATAGGCAATGAAACATGAGAGTCTGAATCAATGAAAAAAACAGTAAGAAAATATTTATAAGTAGGTAATTAAGTACGTAGGTAAGTATGTAAGTAAGTAGATGAGTATGTAAATAGGTAAGTATGTAAGTAGGTTAGTAAGCAAGTAAGAAAAATAAGTAAGAAAATATTTATACTGTAAATGAAAATGGAGATAGGCAAGACGATGACAATAAATCATGTGGGCGATAACCTGGAATTAACAGTGATAAAATGGAGGAACCCACAGGGGAAAAAATAAATATCGGCGACTGGAGCAAAAAAAAATTGGTCCAACAAAAAAAAGGAAAACATAAGGACAGAGATAAAAAGATAGAATGGGACTTTTATAAAAGGGAAAATACTGTCGTAAAAATGTAAAAAAAAAAAATGACAGGAAAAAAGTGAGAGTAAGAGGAGGACGAGAAAAAAGATTATGCTGGTAAGGAGAACGAGTAAAACTGAGAAAATATTAAGAAAAAAACGCAGGTAGAGAAGATTAAAAAAAGGAACATGAGTTTTGTAAAGGATGGGAAGATAAAGGCAGTTAAAAATTTTTTTGTAAGTTCAGTAAATCTAAAATTGTATTGGACAAAAAAATAGACAGGAAAAGCTGATGAGAAGAGACAGAGGGAAAGAAGGTTATTATAATATCGATAATGAATCCTGCTAAAGGTAGAAAATAAATATAAATAAGGAATGAGGGTGCAAAGCTAAGGGACAGGATTTAGAGAAGAGGAAAATGATCGAGGCGAGGAATTATGGAAAAAAATAAGAAAATATGAAAAAATGCTGGACATGGAAGATAAACATAAGGAAATATAGATAATGATCAGACCGTCGAACAGGAATCACGAAAAAAATTGATAACACACAAAAATAGTGAGAGGAGGACGAGGCGAGAAGAGGAAAGAGGAGGTAAAAAAGAGGAAGACAGGTCCAGTTTGGAAAATGAAACAAAAAAAAAAAGAAAAAAATGAAAAAATGAGGCGAGTAAAAAAGAAAAAGCATGAATTTTGTAAAGAGAAATAGATTAACGGCGGTATGATATAACAAAATGTGGAATTGAGAATGTCGATGAGGATTGATAATAATAATAAAAAGAAATATAAGGACTAGGGGGAGGATTCAAAAAGAAGAAACAGAAAGAAAAGAGAAAGATGACAGTATTGTCGATAAAGGAATTTTGTAAAAATATATAAAAATTAGGGAAACGTAGGAAAGGAAGGAGGATGGGAAGAGAGCGAAGAGGATTTAAAGAAGAGAAACAAAAGGCAAGGCATAATGTACAAATCATATAAAAGCAGAGACAGGACGAAGAGGTAGTACTAATAAACAGGTAATTTTGCCAAGAATGGGAAGGAAGTGCCGCTAAGGATGCTGTGCCAGTAAGGAACAGAGAAATGGCGTTGATGATAATAAGATGCAGGATAATGGTGATGATAATGAGAAGTCGGGGCGCCTACGAGAACAGACCAGCAAAAAACCAGCCAGAACCAGGAACATCAGGAGCACTATGCTAATGATTGCCAAGAATGCTACCTGCTTATAATGATTGATACTAATGGTGACTGCCAACTGATGACGCTATTCCTGACAACTTCTGCTGACGGACGCATATGCTGCTGATCGACACTAATGCTGACCATTTCTGCTGATCAAGGACAGTGCTGACTACTGATACTGACAGACACTAACACTGAACATCTCTGCTGATTGACACTAATACTGACCACTTCTGCTGATCAACTGTAAAGTCCATGCGGAAAATCCAAGCACAAAGTCCAAGTGTAAAGTCCAAGTGTAATGTCCACGTGCAAATCCCAAGTGTAATGTCCACGTGTAAATTCCAAGTGAAAAGTCAAAGTATAAATTCCAAGTGAAAAGTCAAGGAGTAAATTCCAAGTGTAAAGTGCAAGTATAAAGACAAGATTACATTCAGTTAAGTTCAAGTCTGTCTGGCAATCTCGAGTAATGTAGTTATTTGTATGTGTTTTGCTCTTAAGTCCAAGTGAAGTCCAGAGTCCAATTATATAGCCAAATATGTTATGTCCACGTGCAAAGGCCAAGATCCCATTTAATTAAGTCCAAGTCTCTCTGGCAGTCTCAGATGAGAGAGGTTACGAGGGCAGCTGGTATTTGTCTTTATCGGGACCGTAAAGTTAGGCAATGAGAGAGGACTGTAAAATGTTAAGGGATGTCTTCCTCTGTCTGTATTTCCTACTTCCTATGACCTCCAGTATTCTACGCACAATGTGTCCAGGCATTTCGAAATGAACTGATCTTGAATTTGTCTCCGTTATTTTATTTTCTTGAAGAGAACAATTGCAGGTTTCTGGTTTTGTGGTTCCTTCATCCTTGTATAAAAATAATGTACAGATTTGTGTTTATTGCTAGGGAACCGAGCCTCGTGTGACTGTCTCATTAACCTCTTCAGCCACAGAACGTCACAGCTATTTAATTTTGCTGTAATTAGATGATTTCATTCAGCTTGGGAGGAGTTTTCCAGAAATTCAGAATTTTATGTGTGTTTTAGCTAACCCCCTCCAGCTCCCTAGTTCAGTAAAGTCGTCTGGACCTTCCAATAATAATAATAATGATAATAAAAATAATAATAATAATAATAATCATAATAAAAATAATAATTATAATAATAATAATAATAATAATAATAATAATAAGAAGAAGAAGAAGAAGAAGAATAAGAATAAGAATAAGAATAAGAATAAGAATAATAAAAATAATAATAATTACTACTACTACTACTACACCTACTGCTACTACTCCTGCTAATGATAATAATAATAATAATAAAAATAATAATAACAATAATAATAATAATAATAATAATAATAATAAACACGTCATTGGATTCAAAGTAGTTATCGAGTTTCAAAGACTATGATAATGTGGACGACCAAACCACTTCCTCCACACTGATCCGCAGTGGTAAAGTGGCCAGAGGGTGGATCGCTAATATGGAGTTCCGTGAGGTAGGCTGTAGGCGGGGATGTCCGATAGTTTGGTGGACTTTGACACCTGGCACCAGTAAGTTCTCTACGTTTGCATGCGGGCAAGGACGTGTCATACTTTGGATACGGGCAAGGACGTGACGACACCAAAGTCACGCGGCACTGCATTCTGCTGGGTTATGACACGAAAGCCACCTGGAACCGCATTATGGTGGGTTACGAAACAAAAGTCACCTGGGGTTGGGATTAGGAGGCTTTGTGGCACTTCTTCCTTATCGATATATCATGGATTCTACATAATACCATTGCATTGTATGCTATTTATGTATTTTAGAATCTGGAAAAATTTTGGATATACAGTATATCTATCATATGAAAGAATTTCAACGTGGAATTGTGAGGCTGTCTGGCACCTCATGATTAGTGATGTAACTGGCCATTACACCTCAAAAGTCTCTTGTATTTTTTTTATTATAAATCGTTGTAAAAATTGACCTGCCCCTCAAAAAGGAGATCCCAAGGCTGAGAGTCTGTAAAACTCGTTCCTTCCAAGGAAAACAGTTAAGGAAAATGTCAGCTTAAAAGATCCGTTCATTTCGAAATGCCTGTGAGCATAAGTACTGTACAACAGCCGTATGTGCGAAATAATTAGACGAAGATAATATATACTTTATTATTCTAACTTAACCTAAAACTACTATCTCTCCATCATGAATACAGAGCTGTAGTACAGCTGGACATCAGCGTATGGTGCTAGTCACGAAGGGGTTCTAAGGAAAGGATGCAGAACCACAGTATTGTGCATTTGTGCCAATGAATAAAGTGAAATAGTCAGTCATGGGACGAAAATTTGGGCCAAGTTATGGTGAATGAAATATAGCAGGAAGTTTTCTAGACGACTAACAAGCGTTCGTGGGCCCTTCGGGCCCCTCGAACTTGCTCCTGCGGAGGGCTCTCACGCTGCACGCTCTCTTTTTTGTGCTTCGCACTCGTTTCCTCGTGCTTCTCACTCGTTTCCTCGCACTTCGCGCGTGCGTTGCTATCATTTCAGGTGATCCGAGTCTCGTTTATGTGCTGTTCTAGTCTAACGTTGTCACTTGGATTTTTTGCAGCTAACCAATTGATCGTGTTATTTGCAGCTTTGGGAATGGAACCCAAGTTGTCAGAACACAGGTCCGAAATACACACACAGACATACGGCTACTGCTATAGTATATTTTAGTTGCAGCTATGAGCAAAAAATTCTAAGGAGATACTATGCCGGGCACTAGGAGCGGAGTTTTTTGGTCATAATGTGATCGTTCATTAAATGTAGTAAAAGTTTTTCAATCGTGATGGGACCAAGTTTTTCCACATCAGCGAATTTTTTGCGATTTTTGTGTCAATTTTGGTGTGATATGAATGTGTAGTTTCGGCTGCCCAAAATACACACACACACACACACACACACACACACACACACACACACACACACACACACACACACACACACACACACACACACACACACACACACACACACACACACACACACACACAAACACACACACACACACACAAACACACACACACACACACACACACACACAAACACACACACACACGGCTAGATATTAGATATACAGTTGCTGGTGAAAGAGTGCTCGGGTGAAGCTGCTGGTACACACTATACTCAAGTCACTTTAACTTGGCCTAAAATTGCCCTCTCTCCATCTTGAATACTGGGTTGTAATTAGAGACTGCCCTTAAGATACGATGCTAGTCACGATGAAGTGCTGTGGAAAGGATATGGAGCCGTAGTATTTTTCTGTCACCGAGCTACGGGAAATAGGCTGTAATATCACCGCCAGAAAAGGGTGGAAACACCATGACTATAGTATTAGTCTGTGTTGGAGGTCTTCCAGGTGGCCTTGTGGGTAGGGAAGTCCTTATATAACGACGCCGGTAAAACACAGGTGAATTCTTTTTGCCCCTCTCTTACAGGCTTACGTTGCTAAGGGACGCTGTCTCAGGCGGCGGGGAATTATAACGCGGTGAATGAAAGTCTGGGAAAATAACAGGGACATACTTTAATCAACGCAAAAAAAAAAAAAAAGTAACTAATAAAAAAAAAAAAATATTCATTGCTGACTTCCTTTATTCCAATGACATCATTTTAGTCTTGCTACCTTTAGACGGTTTTATGTAACTCCAGAATGATTTCTGGCAATAAAGGGATTAATGACCATAGTATCAAACACCTTCATTTCCAAGGCCCGTATTTTCGTTGGTTGTGGAAACTTCCTAACACCTTTTCCTAAGCAACTTAATTTTGTTTACTGCACCTTGTTGTCAACTTCTGTGCTACAAAAATCCCTCTAATATCGCCATACTCTGCAAAAACAACGTACAGAAGGATACTAACCATCAAAACTCAAAAATAAATAGCTATGGATGAGGTGTTTGGAAGCTTCTTTAACGAAGTGAATACAAGTCCAAGAGCCTATCCTAAGGTGAGCTGAATCTACAGACAGGCAGAGGAAACAAAGATGGAAAAGGAAACAAAAAGGAGGAGGAAACAATGAAGGAAGAGGAAACAAAGCAGAGGAAACAATGAAGACGAAACAAAGAAGTAAGAGGAACCAAAGAAGGAAGAGGAAACCAAGAATTAAACCACTGAACTGAAGGAGTTTAATCTACACTGGACAGAACAGGATGACAGGAAATGGAAGACTGATAAGAACGGCAGCGTGAAACTTGAGAATAATGAACCACGTGGACACTGGGAGGCGAAGGCACAAGGTACAAAAACTCATCACCCTCCACCACAAGAACTAGCCACCGCTGCCGGACACAGTGGATGCTCGCTAGCCATGGACCAACTGCGTTTTCGTCACCCAATGCTGCTGTTGCCAGTCTGGATAACGACTTGGGCTATAGTTATAATATTAGCGATGATAATAATAATAGTAGCAGTGATAATAATAATAATAATAATAAGAAGAAGAAGAAGAAGAAGAAGAATTACTCCTACTACTACTATTACAACTTATATTACTACTACAACTACTACCACTACAGTGCTGCTGCTGCTTCTTCTTCTTCTTCTTCATCTTCTTCTTCTTTCTTCATCTTCTTCTTCTTACAACAACAACAACAACAACAACAACTACTACTACTACTACTACTACTAGCAAAAGTAATAGCTAAAGAAAGTTCACTGGTATACAAAGCCTCTCCCAGTATTCCCAACTGTCTTCCATCCTGTCCCAACAAATCAGCGAATTTCTCATGTGTTCTTTACCTGGCTTTCTCCTTTCACTAAATGTTTGGGTTTCCAATGTCAGACGAGTATCTGTATTCTTTTTCCTTTTGTTTGTCAGACGTGGCCTGCTTATGTCCACTTCTGTTATTAAAATGTAGAGGTGGTATTCTATTTCTACTTTTGTCTGTTCCTTTATTCGAGAAATGCTTATAAAATCTTTGCCGGTGATCTCGTCGCATAACTCTTTCCACTCCTCTCTCATCGCGCAAAACTATCGCCCTAAGGATTTCATTAGACTCCACGCTTCTGACCCATAAGTTAGAGGAGGGGAGGACACACTGATTACATACTTTACTCCCCAGACACAAAGGCATAATCACCCCAGCTGGCAACAAACTCCGACTAGTACAACTTTCTACCCTGTGATGCGATGCTTTTATATTTGGATTACGATTATTAAGCTGATCATTGAAGCGATCCACTCTGAAAGCAATCTTCTCTTTAAACTCAGTCTCGTACCCACTTCTGATAATGACAAATATTAACTCGCAAGCTTTCTACTCTGTGCTGCGGGTACTATATGCCCGGGCTAGAATTATTAAGCTGATCAGAGAAGCGAGTCAGAAAATGCAAGAAGCCGCGAAAGCGTAATTACGAAACTCATTTTTACAACCCGGCTCAGAGCAGACCCCATAATCTGAGCTAACGAGATCACAGCAAAGGATATTAATGTGTTTACTGGGGGTGTGAGTTTAGGGTAATGAGGAGTGATTCTGCATGACTGAATGGCAGCGGTGGAAAGAATCAGTATCAGTATTCATGAAGCTGGCTGTATCGTGATGAGATTATTGAGTTGTTGATGTTGCTGCTGTGTGAGTTAAAAAAAAAAAAAAAGTGGACTGGGGATTTATTTTTTATATTGGGTTACCTTTGAACAGTGTCATTTTATCACTCTCTCTTTGATTTGCCTCTGTCTCTGTCTGTTTGCCTGTTCGTTGTTTAACACACACACATCAAACACACACACTCTCTCTCTCTCTCTCTCTCTCTCTAACATCCACCCCAATCGCCTTGTTCTCACTCTTTCACACCCTGCCTCTTCCTCCCAGCCCCACCCCTCCTCCAGCCTCTTGTCTCTCTTACTGTCATTCTTTTCTTCCTTTAATCACTACCTTCTTTTGTGGCTCCTTCCCTCACGGTCATTCTCTCCTTCTTCCTTCGATACTTTCTTCCTTCAGTATTTTCCTTCCTCCTTCAGTACCTACCTTCCTATTTCAGTGCCTTCCTTCCTCTTTCAGTACTTTCCTTCCTCCTTCAGTACCTACCTTCCTCCTTCAGTGCCTTCCTTCCTCTTTCAGTACTTTCCTTCCTCCTTTAGCTCCTTCCATCCTCCTTCAATACCTTTCTTCCTTTTTCTGTACCTTCTTTCCTCCTTCAGTACCTTCTTTCCTCCTTTAGTACCTTCCTTTCTTCCTTCAGTACCTTCCTTATGCGGATCTCCTCACCTCTTTCCTTTGTCTGCTATTTTTTTCTTATAGTCTTTTCTTTAGTCACTCTCTCCCTTCCTCCCCCCCCCTCTCTCTTTCTCTCTCTCTCTCTCTCACGTCCGAGGCCCATCACGCTGTCAGCCTCGGGAGATCCATATGAGGATGAGGAAGATGACGCACTCCACTAACACTTGACGGGTCGAGGGAGAGGGAGATGAGGAGGAAGGAGATGGAGCAGGAGAGGGGAGAGATGGAAGGAAGGAAGGAAGGAAGGAAGGAAGGACGGTAGGGTGGACGGAAGGAAAGAAAGAAGGAAAGAGTGCAGGAAGGAAGGAAAGGAGAAGAGAGACAAAAGGAATCAGAGGAGTGAAGAGAAGGAAGGAAAGAGAGGAGAGAGAAGAAAAGAGAAGGAAGAAAGGAATGGAGATGAAACAAGGAAGGAGTGAAGAAAATGAATGAATGGTATGATAGGAGGAAGAGAGAAGAAAGAAAGAGAATAGTGATGACAGAGAAGATGAATGGGAAGAAATAAGGTGGGAAAAGAGAGGAGAGGAAAAGAGGAAAGCAGGGAAAGAGATGAGAAGGGAAGGAAAGGAGGGCTAGAAGAAAAGACTAAAAAAGAAGGAAAGTCTGGGAAAGGGAAGGAAGGATCAAGAAAGAGAGAGAGTGTGAAAAGTAAGTTACAATCGGAGAGAGAGAGAGAGAGAGAGAGAGAGAGAGAGAGAGAGAGAGAGAGAGAGAGGTAAGGAGAGAAAAAAAAGAAATAGAGGAAGATGGGCGTGGGAAAGGAGGGGATGAGGGTCGGGGATAAAGGGATATATGTACGAGATGAAAGTGAAGGGACGGATTAGTGGCAGGGGAGAGGTCTGCTGGATGAGAGAGAGAGAGAGAGAGAGAGAGAGAGAGAGAGAGAGAGAGAGAGAGAGAGAGGGGGGAATGAAAAAAAAAAAAAAAAAAAAGGAAAGAGGAGTAAGAAGAAGTGAAGGATAGAGTAAAAGTGGAGAGGGCGAGAAGAAAAGTAAGACGGGGGTAAGAGGAAGTGGAGGGAGGTAAGAGCAGAGAGAGAGGACAAAGAGGGAAAGTGGAAGGAGGTCAGGGCAGGTGGAGGGAGAGTGGATGCAGGTGAGAGGGATAGTGGTGCGAGTGAGGATGGAGGTATACGTCAGAGAGAGGTGGAGGAGGGTGAGACAATAGACAGAATAGGGTGGAGGAGATGGTGATTGCTTACAGGGCGGAGAGGGGAAGAGGCCTGGCTGTGTGGAAGATTGGTTGGCTGAGTGAATGGGAGCACAGGCTGACACAAAAACCATTCCATTTCGGACAGTTTACATCATGGGTATACGGGAGATAGATGCACTGCCAAAGAACACAGACTAAAATAATGATAATTATAATGATAATAATGATAATGATAACAAGAACAACAGGAATAGTAGTAGTAGTAATAGTAATAATAAAAAAATAATAATAATAATAATAATAATAAAGATAACAATAATGATGAAAATATCACCACCACCACCAACACCACCAATAATAATAACAATAGTAGTAGTAATAACAATAGTAGTAGTAATAATAATAATAATAATAATAATAATAATAATAATAATAATAATGATAATAATCTATCTATCTATATACCTAGGCTGCTTCCCCCAAGGAAAGGGAGGTAGCCGAGACAGGACGACACACTCTCCATTTACTCATCCATTTAAACACATTCATTCACATCTTAGCCCCAAAGGGGAGAACGGACAGATCCTCACCGCACCACACCGCACAAGGGTCAACTGCGTAATGCAATCAGTGACATCCGCAGCAGGGCCCGACAGCAGAGCTGGTTTACCCCTGCCACATCATAACATACCCATCCCCTTACCCGCACCTGACCTGACTAGCTGATCAGACCAAATGCGAGAGAATATCCCCTCAGGGCTGCGTCATCACTTATTTATTCACAATTTCTCTCCATTTATTTCTGTCACGCACAGCCACTCTTCCTTGCTCGACAGACATCCCTCTCGCATCCAGCGCTCTCTTCACACTATCCATCCATCCTATTCGTGGTCTTCCTCTCAGCCTTACACCTCTCACATCAGATCTAGTTATCTTTTTCACCAATCGCTCATTATCCATTCTCTCCATATGCCCAAACCATCGCAACACCCTCTGCTCAACTCTACCAGCCATCTCCTGAACAACTCCAGTTCTCCTTCGCACTTCATCATTTCGCACCCGATCCATACGCGTCACTCCACACATACTCCTCAGACACCTCATCTCCATTACATTCAAACTTTTCCTCTCTGCTACACCCAGAGAGGAATAATAATAATAATGAAAATAATAATAATAAAATAATAATAATAATAATAATAATAACAACATTAATAATCATCATCATCATCATCATCATCATCACATTGTTTCTAACAGTTAACATCATATGTGAACCGATAAATGATATGTTATAAGAGAACACAAAACTATATGAAAATTATACTCCTTCTGACTATGGAAATCAGTTAAGTATATTATTAATGATTTTATACTATGAACACTAATCGATAAGTAGTAAGGCAGTGAATAATGATTTTTGAAACTTCGTGATGTTACATTCGAAACCTAACACACTTTTCAGAATACTTAGTAAGAGTTTCATTTTTCGACCAAAAGTGGAGCGATATTCCTGACCCCAGTTGTACACTATATGCTGTACATGGGATGATGAACGCGTCATAAGTAGAATAAATCGGTAAGGAAAATGTGTAACGAAGCCTATGCTGACGAGAACATACGTCCAAGAGGTAGGATTCTTAGTAACTCTTCCTTAGTGATTAATATTGTCTTTTTTTTACATTTTTTACATTCTCCTGACGCCTTCATATGGTGGCACTGATATAACGAGGCGGCTTCACTCCCTGGTTATACAAGAGTCCCTCAGGTACCCCCCTATCCCCCAAAGGGAGGATGGTGGACCGCAGGAGGGCAATTTAAGCCTGCAGTCCACTGCGTTTACATTTCAGATTATCCTGGCGTTATAAATACTGCTTCTCCTGACACCTTCATGCTCTATTTTTTTGTCAGTCTATCTATCTATCTATCTAGCTATCTATCTTAATCTCTATCTCAGCCTCTGTTCATATCTGTACATCTGTATCTCTGTCTATTTATCAGTCAGTCAATCAATCAATCAATCAATTTCTCCATCCACCCACCCATCCATCCACTCATCCATCTATCTATCTATCTATCTATCTATCTCCTTATCTATCATTATTACATTTCACACACATATATCATACAGGAGAATATTAACTTACTAAATATATATAAAAATAATAAAGAGAGAGGTATTAGCGAACCATCCTATCTCAGAAGAACGTAACCCTAGAACCATTTATAATATTTCATGGGCTTGTGTGTAGAATTTTTAGCATTTCTACTTATTTCCGAAATCATAAAGCTATAAACCATCTCAGAGACAAAGGAGAATGAATGTTAGAGGAAAAAAAGGATTACCAAATTGTGTTAACTCGAATACATTTAACTTCAACGGAATTTTGCTTTATCGCCAGACTGTTTAAGATTCTAAAATATCTTGTTTTACTGTCAGACTAATTAAGATTCTAAATTATCTTGCCTTATACTGGTTAAGATCCTAAATAACAATGCTTTATACTGGTTAAGATTCTAAATAATCTTGCTTTGTACTGATTAAGATCCTAAATAACAATGCTTTATAATGGTTGAGGTTCTAAATAACAATGGTTTACACTGGCTAAAATCCTAAATAACATTGCTTTATACTGGTTGAGGTCCTAAATAATCTTGCTTTATCGATCGTCAGACGGTTAAGATCCTAAATTCATCTCGGGGGCAGGGTAACTGCGGCTGCCTACAGAGAGCACATAAGCGTTGTCCTTGAGGCGAGAACTGGTTGTAGCGCCACAGTTACCATCCAGCCAGCACCAGAAGACCTTCGTAATAGGACTGGCCAGCCTGTTTTTAGTGGCCACAGTAGATTCCATCAGCACCGAAGCCCAAAGGGGAATAATTGTCTCTTACAGTTAGCCCGTGGAATCCCGGCCCTAACTTCCCTTACATAAACATAACTTCAGCCTGTTTGCATCCATTTCCTTGCTTACTAACCATAATATTTACTTAATGTACAGTATGTCGCCACTCTTACCAGGGACAGCATCAGCTTGTAGAGGAGGTCTGGCATTTGGTACACTTGACAACCTTGGCTTACTGACGTGTTTGTTGGTGGCACTACCATGAATGAACGGGGCTGCAATTTATACGTTGAAATGACCAAGGAACTGAGATGAGTGGATGTACGACAGTGAATCTAGACCTCCCCTTCAAACTGCTGCTCTCCTAGGTTGAAATATGGCATACTGTAAAAAATAATACATATTTTGTAAATCTCCTACACTTTCTGAAGTAGATACAAAGGAAAATACTAATATGTAACTGCATTAATCTTCTACTACATTTCCACAGTGAAATATTAAGGTTAGTGTTACTGTCAAGGGAGGAATGTGAAAAACGAACAAGAAATTCTCGATTATCCGTTGAAAATCGCGGTGTCATTTAAAGACTGCATAAAAGAAATTTGGAGAGAAACACACTCGCACATACACACGCACGCACGCACGCACACTCTCTCGCGCGTACACACACATAAGAATGAAAAAGAGAAAGACTTGAGGGTAGATACAGTGAACTATTATTGATAAAAATTTCACACGTAAACAGGTGAGAGAGAGAGAGAGAGAGAGAGAGAGAGAGAGAGAGAGAGAGAGAGAGAGAGAGAGAGAGACAGTGAATGTATTAGTCCCAATTCAAAATAACATCCCATACTCCCTTCACTCAGAGAACGTCTTATTTTACCTTGTCCTTGCTACCTTCAGACGATTTTACCCAGTTTAAGGGAGGTTTTCTGACTGGAGAGGTTAAGTATGGCTTTCATAAATCCCTTCACTGCGGGGAACCTCTCATAACCTCCCGTCTTTTCGAGGGTGCATTCCTCATTGTATTCTTGTTCTTCCCAGACGATTATATTCAGCTTAAGCAGGTGTTTCATGAAGCCTCCATTTAACCTTTTTACCGCCAGAGGGTCTCCCATGTCGATTAAAATCCTTTGGTAATAGCAAAAATGAACTAAAAGAAAAAGTCATCCCTCTGAAGGGGTTTGCTTCATGTGCGTCTAGTTGACAACGTTCGTGCATATTTCAGGTAAAGACAAACGCACGAAAGAATTAAAGAAAAAAATGCCGAAAAAGACAGAAAACGTTAAAGAAAAAAAGAAACCAAAATAAGAAGATATTGAAAAGGAAAAAACGAAAAAAAAAAAGTACCCAAAAAAGAAAGGAAAAACTGACTCAGGATGGTGGAATGCAAATTCGGTGGGCGCTGCGGAACACCAAGAGAATCGCCAAGTAAGAGCAAGACTGGAAAAATAACAGAATCCATTAACAAAGCAGCTCTCTGAAACAATGCCTTCCCTCCAGAGGCCCAGTCTTACGAACTAGGAGGCCATTTAACCGAGCACCACCTCCTGTTTACGTAAGTTTCTGAAATTTACGACAGCATCTGAAATCCAGACACAGTCATTTAACCGAGCACCACTTCCTGTTTACGCAAGATCGCTGCTCCAAGTCGGGAATTTTATTGACTCATCTAAAATCCCGACACAGAGCGTCAAAGTCTTCATTCTCTCGTTGGGTATGGATTCTTAAAGCAATTGAATTCGGGTGACGTCATTTATAGTTCATTCTTGGTGCTGGACAGTTTTGGTAAACTTAAGAGAACCTCCTAGTAGTGATGAGGCTAAAGAGGCTACTTTATTCTTCTTGTTCAGCATCATCATCATCGTCATCGTTATCATAATCACCATCATCATCATCATCATCATCCAGATCTCCTTTCCTATCCAAGGTGGGGTGAAGCGGGGTCCAGATAATAAAAAAATAAATAAATAAATAAATAAAATAAAATGTAAAAAATTGTTAGAATGGGATACCAACCAAAGCTGACCCAAGTAAATGAGCCTGACGATTTTATGCGTTTTGGATGAGCTTCTTGGAAATAAAAGGGTTAACGAAGGACCTCTCTAACCCGTTCCGATTAGGAAAAAAAAAAAAGCCTACTCTGAAGTAAAATCCCTTAAGACAGCAAGAATACGTGTGAAATCAGTAACACCTGCGAATCCAGGGACTTAACCAATTTTCCCCATAAAAAGAATTAAGTCTCCCCAATAATTAAGCATTGTAAAAATCATGCGTTTGGTTCTCTTATTTTTCCACTCTTGCTTGGCTGTGAGGTGCTTGGTGACTACGAGTGAAAGTGAAACGATAAATGAAAGGATGAACATGTAATATCATAGACAAATTTAACTTTAAAATTTATGGATATGGCCACTTGTCCTGGTCATGTTACTTGAAGTCCAGGGCTATCCGACCTTTACCCCCGCGTATTTGTGCATGTATTGCATTGGCCGGCTTGTATACGCCTGTCATGGGCCCGCGATCAAACAGATAACCAGAAGGGCTTGCTTTTTTCCCTGGTTTGTGTGTACGGGTTCAATGGTGTGTGTGTGTGAGTGTGTGTGTGTGTGTGTGTGTGTGTGTGTGTGTGTGTGTGTGTGTGTGTGTGTGTGTGTGTGTGTGTGTGTGTGTGTGTGTGTGTGTGTGTGTTATCTTGGGTGGATGATACTGGGGAGGGACGCCTTCATGTGGTGGCACCGATATAACTGGGTGATGGAGATACCCGGGTATACAAATGTCCTTCACTTTCCTTTCAATCCCGCCAGGAGGGAAGTGGTTTGCACGAGACAGCAACTGCAGCCTGCAGGCCACTGGATTCACATTCAGATGAGACTGGGGTTACTACTACTACTACTACTACTACTACTACTACTACTACTAATAATAATAATAATAATAATACGACAAGTACTATCGTGTATTATGTATATCTTTTCGGTACTGACAGATCTTAGGAAGCAGTCTAGCGCCATCTCCTAAGCAATTTAACTTGCATGATACACCGTTTAAATTCTCCAGAGTGCCTTTTGTATATTTTAGAAACGGATAGACTTTCCATAAATCCTACGTAAAAGAACATCGCACCATCTGTGGAAATGAACCGGTAAGGAGTTGCCAGGGGCTCTCGGTAGCTGGCGGGAGTACGGGCCTGGCCTCTAGCACGTTCATCCGAATTTTGGTGTCGTTAAAAGTTTGTCTGAATCCTAGAGTTTGCTGATGAATAGGAGTTGGGATGAGGCGCTGGTGTGTGCTTTACGTGTGATGGGGCTGGAGTTGGCAGGAGTTCAAAATGGAAGCTAAATGTGCGGTGTGAAGTTCGTAATGGCTGGACACATACTACTGGAGGATAAATCATTAGCGTCTTGCTTCGAATTCTCGTAGCTTTAGGACGCTCCCTAACCCCTCCTCCTAAGCGATTTATTTTGCTCTTTCATATCATTTAAAGAATTCCCTTACCATCATTTTCAGCCTAGAAAACATAAAAATGGATATTAACCAATTGCATCCAAAAATAAATTGCTTACGAAGAAGTGCTAGCAAGCTTCCCCAATCTACAAGAACAAGGACCTTTGAGTCCTCCTAGAAAAAAATATTTCAAACACATGTGGCGTGAAAACATTAAGACGCTTTTGATGGAACTAGAACTTACTCACAGCACCTAATCCCCATCTCAAGTACGTTAATTTCGATCCAATATGGTCATTCCGGGTTCATTTCAAGATCTGTTTCAGGCAGGTGAGATTTAAAGCAAAATAATCTCCCAAGAACAAGTGCAGCAGGAACGAAAGCAAATACAACAAACATTTATCAGTGCCGTACACCTGACAACTTACGATGCAGGAAGATGTATGTCTATATATATCTATATATATATATATATATATATATATCTATATATATATATATATATATATATATATATATATCATAAGCCGTTGAGGTCCACTGCAGGACCGGTCTATCCCTAACGAAGCAGGGACGATACAACCAATGTATCTCTACCCAGTGGCTTAGGCAGTCTGGTAGAGATTGTATGTAGAGTGAGAAGTGCTTGTAAGTGTAACTATAGTGTTGGAGTGGCTCTGGATGTGTGTGTAGGCTGTGAACCAAGTGTAATCGGTCCGCGCAAGCCGACTGGGTGCAAGCATACTTTACAATATGCGACACTGGTTCAACCACAGCACCCCTTGTGTCCACCAAAGTAGCAAGTGGCTTGGTGAACGCTTTCCAAAGTTTTTACAACTCTGGCTGGAGGCGAACCCTCGCTCTCCAGTGTACGAAAACCCACACTTTACCACTGTACCACAGAGTCAGTCAGTCTCTCTCTCTCTCTCTCTCTCTCTCTCTCTCTCTCTCTCTCTCTCTCTCTGTATGTATAGTAACAGCGATGAAAGAATGGTGTTTGACAGATACAGTGCTGAGTCTGTCTGTCTGTCTTGCATAAAAGCTGAAGTTGCCCTCCTCCTGCAGTCCGTCCTCATCTTTTCGGGGGATAGGAGCTGGAGGGGGGGGGCTCAAAAGTACTACAACCTTGCAACAGTGTAAGTGTATCTATGGGTGTTGTGAAAGGCTGCAAAAGTGGCCGTGGTGGGTGTTTCATCTCACGTTCATTACATCTTCCAACTTACATTCTAGGCGTTCCTGGCTTGAGGACTGGAGTCGTGGCGTGAGGGAGGTGTGGCCGAGACGTGCGTGGAAGGAAGGGATGGGAGAAGGGAGGAGGAGGGAGAGAAAGGCTGGAGAGAAGAGGTAGTTTTGGAGTGTAAGAGTGGAACTGCAAAGGAGGGGGGAGGGAGGGGTCTTAGGAGAATGAAGTAAGATGGAGAAAATTTGGGGAGAAGAGGTAGTTTTGAAGAGGAAGAATGGAACTGGGAAGGGGAGGAAGATTGAGTGAGGGAGGGAGGGAGGAGGAAAGCGCTGGGGAGGAGAAAGTCGAGGAGAGAGGAGGGGTGAAACTGGGGAGGAGAATTTAGGAACGGTGCTGTAGGATGGAGTAAGGAGGAAAACGGGGAGGAGAAACCTGGAGGAGGAGAGGATGTTTGGAGGGAAATGGTGCTGGGGAGAAGGGCAAAGGGGAGCAGAGTAATGGAACTCGGGAAGCTAGGTGGAGGTGGGGAGGAAAGCTGGGAGAAATGGAAAAGTAATGGGTGAGATGATAGCAAAGGAAAGGAATGGGTAGAGGGGATGGGAAAGAGAGGGAGAGGAGGTACTGAGGAGAAGGGGTGGAACTTTTGAGGAAAGAAAGGAAAAACGGAGATGGTCAGACGCGAGGGAGGAAAAAGGAGCAAGGAAGGTGGGGAAGGGGGAAGAGGATGGGGGTTGGGGAGAAGGGATGAGATTGGAGAAGAAATGTGTGGAAGGGGGAAGACAAGAGAGGCTTATTTCTTTTATCTCAGTATATGACAGTACTATGGCTCTTTAACCTTTCCATAACACTTCTTCGTGACTAGCACCAAATCCTAGTGTTAACCTCTTGCAACAGCGCAACATTCAGGATTGAGTGATGCCAGTTTTACACCAGGTTAAACTGAACAGAGTATAGGTAAGGCTGGAATTAATATTCATTTTACCTTAACTTGGCCCATATTTTTGTCCCATTTCCGCTAACTTCACGAAGCTTAATGGCAGAATGAGACAATATTATGGTTCTACGTCTTTTGCATAGCACTTCTTCGTGACCAGCATCACATTCTAATATTTCTGTTGGTAACTCAGTATTCCAGAGGGAGAGATAACAATTCTAGGCCAAGTTAGAGTGAAAAGGGTGTTGTTTAGGGTGACACCTAGAGTTAAGGAGTTAGATATTGCCACGTATTCTTATCGGTTAAGCAACCTAGCATCTTTTCCGAAGCAGTTTATTTTGCTTATTACATATTTCTATCCTCCTCTGTGTTACGTAATCCTCCTAATAGCGCCATACTTTGCATGAATAACGTACAAAAGAATATTAACTACCCACATCCAAAAATAAATCACTAAGGAAGAGGTGTTAGGGAGTTTCTTTAACCGGGAAAAATACGAGCCATTATCACAATCAACCCTCTAGTACCAGGATGTTGGATTTATTTTTTACACTTACTGCTGTCTGACCATTCAATTCAGCGTGCATGTGACCTTTAGTAGTGCAGTGCTTAATGGGAGAAATTTGAGAAGAAAACAAAATAATACAATCAGTTAAAAGGGCTGTGAAAGGTCAGAGAGAGAGAGAGAGAGAGAGAGAGAGAGAGAAAGAAAGAGAGAGAGAGAGAGAGAGAGAGAAAGAGAGAGAGAGAGAGGGGTGGGGGGGTTGGGGAGAGGGGAGGAGAGGTCAGCCAAGTGACCTACAACCTTTTACTGACCAGCCGACCTGTTGACCTCCACACACACACAGTCCTGTCTGCATTCCACCCTGTCTGTTGGTCTGGCTGGGTGTGTTAGTTTGTCTGTCAGTTAATGGGTGCTTTTATTTGTGTCATGACAGCAATTATCTGGTCGCGGTGGGAATTGTTTTTTGTTAAGGCTAATGTTGTGGTAGTAAGAATAATGATGATGAAGCCATGTTGATGGTGATAATGATGATGATGATGATGAGTTTAATAGCGGTGATAGCAAATATTGTAATTAAAATTAAATGAAACACTTACACAACAAAAACGATAATAATAATAATAATAATAGTAATAGTAATAATAATAATAATAATAATAATAATAATAATAATAATAGCAGTAGTAGTGGTAGTATCAGTAATACTACCACTACTACTACAACTACTGCTACTACTGTTACTACTACTATAAATACTACAACTACTACTACTAATGGTAAAACACTAACACTAATGAAGTAACAAACACCTATCAGCCAAAAAAACAACGATACAATGACAGATTTCGTTTTTTTTTTTTCCGATACCAACATTTAATCATTTGACATGCCAAATAAATCAAAGCCTTTGTAACTGTAGCTTGCATTTATTTTTTCTCCTATTCTGCACGTCTTTTAGGAATCTGTTTGCCTCTTCACAGGCTAATTATGTTTCTCTGGATGCACTTGTTCTGTCTCTGGCCCTCTCTGTTTGTTTTTGTCTCTGTGAATGCCTGTGTGTGTGTGTGTGTGTGTGTGTGTGTGTGTGTGTGTGTGTGTGTGTGTGTGTGTGTGTCTTTATCTGTCTATCAACTTCTGAATCCGCCCACCATACCCACTCTTAACATTTCCCTCTTTTCCACCAGTCTGACTCCTTCTCTAATACTTCGAACCGGAACAAAAAATCAACCGAGTAAAAAAGAGAAGCGTAAACGGGAGACACAGATCACATAGAAACCTCGTGGAAGAAAGAAAATTAGTAAGAAAAGAGCAGATGTTCGCTGGAGAAAGAGGAAAAGAAACACACACACACACACACACACACACACACACACACACACACACACACACACACACACACACACACACACACACACGACAAAAAACTCTAGAACCTTGGAAAATGGAGTCATCGAAAAAGCAGAAAAAAACAAAAACTCAGAAAAGAACACAGGAAAAAAAGAAAGAGCAAGGCGGAGAAGGGAACAATAACATGACAAAGGAGACGCCATGAACCATGAAAGAACAGAGGAGAGACAAGAACACAGGAAGAACAAGGGAAGCCTATCTGAAACCGATGGGAGTTTACGAAATAGAGATGAGAATAGAAAGACACGTTGAGAATAACAGAGACAGAGAATGAGACAAACTAGGGAAGATTATGACTGCGTGCGTGCATTTCCACCCACCCACACACACAGAACGAGGCAGAGAGACACAGGAACTTGAAATAAAACACAAGAGATGAGACAGAGAAACATCGAAATAAAGGATATCAGGTCGAGAGAGACAGAGATATGCTAACAGACAATAACAGAGAAAAGAACACAGAGAGATACAGCAACAGAAGATAACAGAAAACAGAACATAAATAAACTAAGAGATAGAGAGTGTTTACCTCCACATCTAATGAATAATCGATAAACGTCCATCTTGTCCACTAATGGTCTAAGAGGATCAGCTCCATTTCCCACTCCTACCACTCTCGTTTTTACTCAGTCTGTACTCCCACTCTACCTGTATTCCCACTCCACCTGTATTCTCACTTCACCTGTATTCCCACTCAACCTGTATTCCCACCTCCTGTATTCCCACTCTACCTGTATTCCCACTCCACCTGTATTCCCACTCTACCTGTATTTCCACTTCACCTGTATTCCCATTCTGTATTCCCACTCAACCTGTATTCCCACCTCCTGTATTCCCACTCTACCTGTATTCCCACTCCAACTGTATTCCCACTCACTTGTGTTCCCACTCAACCCGCATTCCCACTCGACTTTTAATACCCACTCCATTTGTATTCCCACTCCGTATTCCCACTCGACCTGAGTTCCCACTCACCTGTGTTCCCACTCAAACTTCATTCCCACTTCACCTGTATTCCCACCCTGTACTCCCACTCCACCTGTGTTCCCACTCGACCTGTAATCCCATTCACCTGTATTCCCACTCCACCTATATTCCCACTCACCTGTATTTCCTCTCACCTAGCACAAATATGCAACGCTTGTCAAACTGCCTTCATATAATCACGGCACGATAATCAAAGCGAGAGTTATCGGCATTAAATTATTAGCATTAAATTATCGGCAAAAAAATCGGCGTCTCCACTTGACCTAATGCGACCTCGATTATTCATTTTCTACAAAGCGGCGTTCGCTTTAAATCTCTGGAACCAGGCGACGTGATTTTTTGTTGATTCTTCCTGCTTCCAGACAGGTTTTTTTTTTTTTCCAGAGTAGGAGAGAATGTGTGTGTGTGTGTGTGTGTGTGTGTGTGTGTGTGTGTGTGTGTGTGTGTGTGTGTGTGTGTGTGTGTTGGCAGTGGGGCGGTCATCATCCACTCACTCTATGTAATTCTGCCCCCCCCCTCTCTCTCTCTCTCTCCCAGGTGACTCTACACTGAGTGACAAACCTGTACCCCAAGAAACCATTAATTACACTGGATGGTAACGAAACAACCAAATGACGCCTGGTAGTCTAGTGGGCTACGGCGGTCATGTAAGGGTTTCCACATGGGGGATGATTGAGGTTAGCTGCTTACAAAATGCTAATCAGGGGCTCGTGAGGCTGGTTACCCTTGCCTCAAATGGCGAACTCACAGCCTAGCCCCGGACCCCTACCCTCTTGATGGGACAAATGATGGTGAATAATGAATAGATAGACGGTCTAAACCCTCAAGTGAACAAAAAAGTCTATAGTAGGATGACGTCAGAAAAATAAAAAACAAAAACAACGTCTGAGCTCAGATAGTTAACCCTTTCAGCCCGAGCAAGTCTTTCATCGTGAACAATACTTCTGAACTATTTATCTCTTTTTGCAGCTTCACACACCTTATTTTCTAAGATCAGATATACACTGCCACTGAATTTTCTCTTATTCTTTTACTTTTTACTTTTTATTTCATCCACTGTAATGCTCTACTCCACACTCGATCGTTTTCCTGACCTAACCTATGGAAGGGGTCTATGATAAAACGAGGGGGAAAGAGGATACGATTCAGTCAACATACTTCAGAAATATGCCAAAATCTATACTCTTTTCCCCTTAACTTGGCCCAGAGTTTTGTCGTTTTGCGGCTTATTTCAATGGATGAAAAAAAATATACTGTATATATAGACTGTATACCTCTACAACCTTTCCATAGCACTTCTTCGTGGCTAACATCATTCCCTTGTGTTAATCTACTGTTATATTTCCACATTCAAGATGGAAATTTTAGGACAAGTTAAAGTGAAGAGAGTAAACTGAGAACTTTTAAAACTGCCCATTAATATTCAGACAGGTTGGAAGGGTTGGTCTTTCACTCCATTAGTTTGGAATCCCAGACACTGTACAAGGATTATTGGTCGCAAGTGTACATGGGAGAAGTGGTAGGGAAAGAGAAATGGTAGAAAGAATAAAACAGACAGGCAGAGAAATCGTGGAATACAGAGAGGAGGTAGACAGGATGACAAAAAGAGAGCTTAAAATGGTGGAGGGACAAAGAGAAGGATAGGAATAGAAGGAGGGAGGTGTGTGGGTAAAGAGAGAGGTATAAGGGTGGAGGGAAAGAGTGGTAGAGGCGAAGGGAGAGAGAGGTGAGGGTACTGGGAGAGGGGTGAAGGTAAAAATACAAAGGAGTGGGGAAGAAAGGGTGAGGGGAGATGAGGACTGGGTGGAGAAAAAGATCATGGAGAAAGAACGAAAGGAGTTGGAACGGAGAGAGGGGTTGGGATGGAAGAGAAGGATGGGTGTGGAGAAAAAAGGGCTTGCGGAAAGGTGAACATGGAACCCTCTTAACCTATCGACAGGTGTGTGTCTCTTTTCCGACAGAGGGTCGTCCGTACGTACTTAATAATTCACTCAGCAGCAAATCCCACTCTCTCTAGATGTAGAAAAGGTTTTAGAAATATACCTCTTTCATATCTCTGCCTAATAGACGTATTTTTCCTTCTCACATTGCTCTTTACCTTTGATATTCACTTGCAATTACAGTCACTTCCCCACTCACTGACAGAGATGTCTTTTTATCAGATTATGCCCACATTCACACTATTTCAATAAACTTAAAGAAATATCAAACAGTAGGAGTCACTGTACATAGTCATTTAATTCTACGGACTTAGTCTGCCCTGTTACACAATCTCAGACAGCCCATACCTCCACCAGAGCCAATGAAATTTTTATTTATTCCTGCATTTAGATCCGGATCCGCCTAAAATCTAATCAACTCTTTCTTGGCCCACTGCCCACCTATCCACCAGATATCATTGAAATCCTCAGACAATTTTTTGAGATATCTTGTACACAAACAGACAAACAGACACAAGTGAATGTATTTATATAACCTGCCTTCAGGTTCGTTGACAGAACTAAGTAATTAAAGACCTCAGTGTTTTGGAGATTAGTTGAATTTTAGGCAATATACTGCATGTACTTTCCTAGCGATGCTTCCAACTAATATTGTCCTTGCTCACAATATTCTTCATCTCTCATATTTGCTCTTATTTGCATTCCCTTAAATGTTTTCCTCTTCTCATGCTGTCGAGGAGAAACTTAGTTTAACATTTCCACTTACAACAGGGGGAATGGGGGGTGGGGCGGGGATTACAGTCAGAGATGAAGGTTCGCACCATCTTTCCCCTTTCCTGTACTTCACTTACATCTGGTGGATAATATTCCTAGGCTGACAGAAGCTCAGTATGTTTCTCTGTTTTAATGAGTCTCCTTCGTGTGAAGCGTGAAAGAGGAAAGTGACGGATATGCACTGTGTGACGTGGGCACTGTGGAACAACTGGCAAACTTTTGTTCAAGACTGTACCAGCGGTAGTCTCATGATGCAAGCTGTGCCACTTACATATTCTGGGGCAGTAATCATCGCTACCTCTTCGTTTAATACATAGCACGCTAGAGTTCACTATATGCGCTGTATGCAAATTATGATGATGCTAAGCAGATAAAAGCAGCATAAAAGAGGATAGTATATAAAGTATGGAGACGATATTGCTGAGGAAGTGGTTCAAGGAATCAAATTCACTCCACGAGAATTCAGTTCCTGATGTGGTTCGGATTAAAGCTAAACTTTCTTAAATAATTTTGTGTTGAAACTTGGAATTTATCAAACCATGCAGAACAAAATAAGTGGTTCTGAATGTAAGGAATGTAGGGTGATATTTCATGAGTTATTCTATATTGCTTTTGAAAATTTACTCTTGAAATGATGAGCATACTTGCAACAAGTTCAACCACTTGTTAGTTTGTAACTTGATCTGTTGCCTTGGCCCTGACTCACTTCACTCAATGTTTCACCTTCACAATAGTTCACTGACATCAGACGACCCGTGTAAATGCTCAATCATGACTTGCGACCTTAATAGCAGATGTCTTCACCCAATATCAATTTAATTCTAACGTACTATTTATATTCTGTAAAAGTGATTCTGATGACACCAAGTTTTTGGAAGTTTACCCTGTCCTTTTACACTGAACTCCACCTGAGTAAAAAATTACGCAGATTTTGGACTGTTATCGACACTTCGTAGCAAACTTGCGCTCAGCTTTGATGAAGACTTCAAAGGCGTAGCTTTCTCCCCTGAGACGTAGGGAGATGGAGAACAGGGATAGGTGGAGAGATGAAGGATGGTGAAGGGAGGGTGTTGGGCTATGGTAGGTGGGAATACGTGAAGCAACAACCGTAAGGCTGGTCACACAAACCTATGAAATGTTTTTACCACTTTCTTATAATCCTACAGTAAGTCTCTCTCTCTCTCTCTCTCTCTCTCTCTCTCTCTCTCTCTCTCTCTCACACACACACACACACACACACACACACACACACACACACACAAGATGTCATGGCCGGGGCAACTCTACTATTAAAGTCTACTTTACCCCAGATGAATGAGTTCAGCTGAGCGTGAGTCCTAATTGTAAAAGAGTACGAAAAAAATAATACTGCTTTTATTCCTGATGCCTACGGACGATTTTACTCAGCTTATGGGAAACCTCTCTTTGTGAAGGAAATATATGACTGTCTTTAAAACCAGTCACTCATAAAATATCATAAAATAAAAATGAGGAAACCGCCCTGAATGGAATAAAATAAGGTGGGAACAAGGCCTTCGTTGCTCTGTGGCTCCATACTCATCTGAAATGTGAACCCTGTGGACTACAGGCTTAAGTTGTGATTCTCCTGCAGTCCACCATCCTCTTTTCAGGAGATAGGGAAGGAGCTGAGGAACGTTTGTGCATCCCAGTATCTAAGCCGCCTGGTTATATCAGTGCCACCACGTGAAGGCGTCCCCCTCCAGCACTGTGATAGGGAAAAAATATATAATTCAAACTGTTAGCATACTTATAATAAAAATTTAAACGGGGGACGCGTTGCTTCACTTTTATTTAATGTATTGTCTGCCTGTCTGATTCTCTTGGGATCTGACTGTCTGTTCTGCGTATCTGCATTAGTTTCTCTCTCTCTTTCTCTCTCTCTCTCTCTATCCATTCACATTTCTTCTTTCTCTCCCCAGACTATATTTCTTTGCTCTCGTCTGCCTCTGACTGCTGTTGTGAAGACTGAAAGGAAAAGCTAATGTATACCCTGCGTTGAGACTCTTTCAGTCTCTGTAGCTCTTTGGCAAACACACACACACACACACACACACACACACACACACACACACACACACACACACACACACATCAATTCACTCACCCCAACACTAACCCATACACACACACACACACACACACACACACACACACACACACTCACCCACCCACACATACATACCACACACACACATCCACTCTCTCTCTCTCTCTCTCTCTCTCTCTCACACACACACACACACACACACACAATATCACTTTCTCACTGTTCAAACTCTTTCTCTCTCACACACCTTCATTTCCAAGAACCACTCTCTCATTTTTCTTCGTTCCCCTTTGGCACAGTTTACCATTTTCAGCCATCTCTTCCCAGAATTTCTCCTCTACCACATTTGCACCCCACGGACCGATCAACCTGCCAGTGTTCGCTGAAATTAGGAAGTGTGTGTCTGTCTCTGTCTCTCTCTCTGACTGACACACACACACACACACACACACACACACACACACACACACACACACACACACACACACACACACACACACACACACACACACACACACACACACACATTGCTAACAATCTCCACTTTCTCCAACCCCATTCCTATCCACACATCCTTCTCTATTTCCTCACCTTTTACCCCGGTCTAACCTTTTTCGCAAGACTCTTAACACTCCTCTACCCCTACATCTTCTCTCCCGAACCTTCGCCTTCTTCCTGCTCTAAGTTCTAACCCTCTCCTAATTTTTTCACCTAGTTTTTTAGTCCCTTGTATCGTAGCATGGCCTCCTTAACGATTTATTTTACCAGTTTCACTTTAACAGTCACTTGACCCAGTAACACCTCTTCCTTAGTGATATATTTTCCGTTTCAAATAAATATTCACACGACGTCGCAGCTCCTTTTTAATTATTTATTTCCCCTGTTACTCCTTTAATATTCACCTGATCCCGTGGCACCTCATCCTAAGCGATTTATTTTGCCTGTTTCGCCCTAACATCCAATGGCATTTCCTTTACATCTTTAGTATATCAGCGTAGTTTGGGTAAATATCACAGACGGGTATAATTAACCTGCCATATGCCAAAATAAACAGGTAAGGAAGGGATGCTATAATCTTTTCATCTTAACTTGGTCCCAATTTTTGTTTTTAGTGGCTCACATTTTCCATTTACTTACCGTCCCCTAGCCTTCCCAACCTCCCTGAATTTTTTCTTTCTCTAATTTCTTCTAACCTAATCTAAGTTAATTCTATCTAACCTAAGTTACCCTCATCAAACATAGCTTCTTAGACTCTTACCCTTACATATTCCCTTTACCTTCCACCCTGTATCCTTGCATTCCTCCCTAAATCTCTCCCCTTTCTCTAGCTTCCTCTCACCTTACCTAACCAAACCTAGCTTTATTTTACCCATCTTACCTTGATCAAACCTAACCTAACTTCTCAGACCCTTAACCTCACGTCTTCCCTTTACCTTCCACCCTGTAACCTTCCATTCCTCCCTAAATATCTCCCCTTTCTCTAGCTTCCTCTCACCATACCTAACTAAACCTAGCTTTATTTAACCTACTTTACCTTGATCAAACCTAATCTGACCTAACTTCTCAGACTCTTAACCTCACATTTTCCCTTTACCTTCCACCCAGTAGCCTTCCATTCCTTCCTGGATATCTCCCTTTCTCCCGGCCCCACTCGTTAACGAGCCCCTCTCCTCCTTCCCATACAACCATCCATCATCTTGTTGTGACCAACCACCGCTCAGCACAGATAAAGGTGAGGACAGGGTAGGGCGGTGTTGGTGGAATGGGGATGAGGGAGAGAGGTAGGTAGGTGGATAGGTAGATAGATAGATAGATAGATATAGAATTAGATAAACAGACAAATGGATAGACATACAGATACAGATGGATGGATGGATGGATGGATATATAGATAAATAGATAGATAGTAGATAGACAGATAGACAGATAGATTGATAGACAAGCAGATAGACAGATAGATGGACAGACAGACCGACACATATGTCGCGCACGAGTTGCCAGAAATCAGGAATGAAATAAAGACAGTGTATATTCAACAGCAAAACGGACTTTCTGCCATATTCTAATACGACAAAAACGAGAAAACTTTTCTCTCCTGAAATTCCCGTGTCTGCCGCAGTAGAGGAAGGGGAAGAGGACTGCAGGCGGGATAAATTACTCTTGCACATCCAGCGGGTCGGAGAGGCCGGGGCAAGACGCATATTTTTCGCTGCGTAAGCCATTTCAGCCCCGTATGTCTGGTTTTCTTTTCCTAGGATGATCTCTCTGACTTTATGTAACTTTACCCTAGCCCAACCTAGCCTGACCCGACCTAGCCTAACTCGATCTAACACTGACCTAGCATAACATTAACTACCCCACCCTAACCTAATCTAACCTACGCTAACCTATCCTACCCTCCTCTACCCTACCCTACCCTGCCCTAACCTAACCTAACCTAAATTGATATAAACCTAACTAATCATAACATTAACTACCCCACCGTGCCCTAACCTAATTTAATTTAACATTTACCCTACCCTACCCTACTCTAACGTAATCCAACACAGACCTCCCCGAAAAAAGAAAAAGTGTTCAAATCGATAACAACTGGGAAAGCTTTGGCAATGGCAGGTCAGTGGCAGGACGAAACAAAGCGACCCATCAGGTAAAACACACAGCCTGCAAATTAAAAAAAAAAAAAAAAAAAAAAGTCGTGGTAAAGCTACATATAGTTCATTCATTTTAAATTTAAGAGATTTTCGTTGCAGCTTCGTTTTAGTAGTTCAGAGGCAGGATAAGACAATACTACGGCTCTCTATCCCTTCTACAGCACTTCTTCGTGAACAGCATTATATTTTAGTGTTAATCTCTTGTTTAAACTCCGTACTGAGGATGGAGAGATGGATTTTATTTTTTTCAATATCTTTGGCTCTGGGCATAGACTTGAAAACCCATTCCCTAAGGCACTACAGTCCTCCTAGGTACCATACACCACATGTCACCTAGTCAAAGTGAAGAGAGTATAGTTAAGAGCAAGACTGTCACTGTGATTTCCGAAGGCTGCATACCCGTAAAAAGAATGAAGGTTGAGCTAAATAAAACCAGCTCTCAAACCCCGAACAGCACGGGGGTACTAATCCAATCTTTCGTGCTGAAATAACACTACACAGCCAGCCAGGGGAATTATCTCCGTGCAAACACTTGAATTTGGCTGCAACACTGGGTCATTATGAAGAGTGCGTGACCCGGTGGCGTTCCTTTTACTTCCTTTACGTGTGGAGGCAAAATAGATGCGGTGAATCTTTCGGCGACTGTACTTCGGGCAATTATGTAACGGAACCGACATTTACCTTCTCGTATTACCGTCATGCACTAAGGACTGTCACGTACTGATAGTGTATATGATGCAAATACTCGCTTGTGGACAAATTAATGCACGACCGATAGCGCAAACACACACACACACACACACACACACACACACACACACACACACACACTCCCTCCCCCGTCGCTCTCTCTCTCTCTCTCTCTCTCTCTCTCTCTCTCTTACCTGTAGACACTGACACCCGTATTTAACGCTCTTCAGCAGATATACAACCGACACCCAAACACATCAATACAGTCTGTTTACCCACTCACCCGCCCATCTCTGCAGTTCTCATTTTTAGTTGACAAAGAATGTCGCCCTTTTGCTGTTTATTTCATGTATCTGAACGATGTACTAAGACAATACAAGACTCTACGCCCTTTCTATGACACTTCTTCGTGACTAGCACTATAACCTGGCTTTGATCTCTTTACAGCTAAGCATTCAAGGCTGAGAGGTAGTTTATTGGTAGTTTATTGGTAATTAAATATCGCCACATTCCTGCTTCCTGTCACATATCACATCTCTATAACACACCCATCAATCTCACAGTGAACAGCTGTAGCACACTGTTAATTCGTAACACTTGCATCCCTCAGCACATTTCTTCATCACCATCATCGTCATCATAAGCACAATCGTTATCATCATCAGCATCAGCAGACAGCATCAGCATCCCCATCCTCATCCTCATCATAAACACCATCATTATCATCAGCAGGAGCAGACAGTCTCAGCATCCCCATCCTCATCCTCATCATAAACACCATCATTATCATCAGCAGGAGCAGACAGCATCAGCATCCCCATCCTCATCCTCATCATTATCGTTATCACCACCCCCACCGCCACCATCATCAGCATCATCATTCACAGTCTGTTATATTTCATCGAGAAATTAAAGTTTCTTCCCACTGGCTGTCAGTTTATTCTATCCCAGTCCTGTAAAGCTGATGATGCAGTATGTCCATCTGTTCGTGTACCAGATGACTGGATGAAAATATAATCTCTTTCTAAATGAAAGCCACCCACACCCCTCCAACACACATACACCCCTCCAACACATCTACACCCACACCCACATATACACCCCTCCAGCACATCTACACCCACACCCACACACACACACACACCCCTCCAACGCATCTACACCCACACCCATTCACACTCCTCCAACATACCTACACTCACGCCCACTCACACCCATTCAGCACATCTACATCCACACCCACTCACACCCCTCCAACACATCTACGCCCACACCCACTCACACCCCTCCAACACACCTACACCCACAACCACCCACATCTCCACCCACAGTCCACGTAATTGTCCTTTCTCATTTACAGGCTACATATCCAGACAAATTCACCAATACATACGCTTCTCCAGTACACATCCCTGACATACACTCAACATAAACGTCACTCTGAATTAACGGTGTACAGTTCTACACGCTTACACCCACACCCACATGGATCCCTCTCACATATACGACCTCTTCCACATATTCATCTCCTCACGCATTATGCCAACACCCATACATCCTTAAATTCGATCTTACATGTATGATCTACATTCACACATTATACATTTCCATACATTTGCATTAAAACTAGACAACATTCAGAACAAAGCTGTTAGAATTATTAATAACCCTGCTATTACAAATAAACTACCTCCCCTACAAGTAAGAAGGAATGTTGCCTCCCTTGCATTATTTTACAGATATTTTTATAGCAAATGCTCAGACGAAGTTGCGTCCATTCTGCCACCTCTCCATGCCTTCCCTCGTGCTACACGGGCATCTGGTAGCGCTCATGACTGGAATATCACTCAACCATATTGCAGAACTTCTGCCTATCAGAATCCTTCATTCCCCGAACTGCATCTCTCTGGAACTCGCTTCCCCAGAGTTGTTTCCCTCGAAACTTCAACCTACAGCTGTTCAAGTCTAACTGGTACAGATATTTTATAAACAAAGGACACCAGTAATCTGGTGTATGGATTAGTTTTTTTATTAATTTGTTTTTCCTTCCTCTGTTCTGTTATTAAAAAAAAAAAAAAAAAATTACACCCACATCGCCATACACCCCACATCCACACCTCACGGGAAATGTCCTCCTCATCCATATACACCCACCCTACACCCACATCCACCATCACAAACATAAACAACTAAAATTTACTCTGGTTTATGTGCCTGGTGTGTGCAAGTGTAGCTGAGGAGGAGAGGGTCAAGGAGGTTAGAGAGAGAGAGAGAGAGAGAAGGTGGTCTGTAAACAGTGCTTCACTAGAGACTCCCTGACAGTACCTTATGTGTTGCGAGGTCTGCTCAGTCTGCTGGTGTGGGCGTGGGTGTGGAGGTGGGAGTAGAAAATGGATAAATGATATAGGGTAGACATTGAAAACGTTAGCTGAGCCGTCACTGGAAGACAAAAGAAATCGCCTGGGAGAGTGGTTAAGGGAAGTTATATCTAGACTTTCTTGTACACACCATTTTTCTTCATGAACTTCAGTCCGGTCTTCACAGTTCATACTTGACACCCTCGACGTGGCAACATATTTTTACTAAATTCTGGTTATTAATGGACGATTTTATACAACAGTGAAGGAGCGCTTAGTAGTGAAGGGGTCAGTGGTGCTCTAAAAAGATCATGGCAGGGTAACAGCAGTGGTCACTGGCATAGGGGTTAATGAGGTCTATGGCTAACCCTCCAAATTTCAGCATATCTCCCCACAGCTAAGTAAAATCGTCTGGTGGGAGCAATAATGTAATACATAATTAGCTTGAAGTGGTTAGCTTCTCTCGTGACTCAATTCCTATACTGAGCGATCATGGTGATATCACACACCCTCACCCAATCAAATGCTGATACTGAACGACTTTCTCTCTCTCTCTCTCTCTCTCTCTCTCTCTCTCTCTCTCTCTCTCTCACACACACACACACACACACACACACACACACACACACACACACACACACACACACACACACACACACACACACACACACACACACACACACACACACACACACACACACACACACACACACACACACACACACACACACACACACACACACACATACGCACGCGCGCGTAGAAAAATTTACTACTATTCCACATATTTCCTTACCCTTAAAATTGTTTTTAACATTTCACAGTTTACCTTCCGCATCAAAACTGGGAGGAATTAAGTGAGAGAAAAAAGAATGAAATTAGTGGAAAGTAAACAAGGAGTATGTATTAGGGGGAAGGAGATAAAGAAAAAACGCGTGGGTGAAGGAAGGAAGGAAGAAAAGAAAGAAAGAAGGAAGGACGGAAGGAAGGAAGGAATGTTTGGAAGGAGGGAGGAGGAGGAGGAAAAGAAAGTAGAGAAGAAAAGAAAATAGAGATACAGTGGAGAAGGGAAAGCATGGGCAGAGCGTCCTGGATTTAAGAAGGTGTGAGAGAAGGGATTTTTAAGTAGGATTTATGGCCCCTCATTCCCGTTAATGTAGGTTTGTGTGTGTGTATGTGTGTGTGTGTGTGTGTGTGTGTGTGTGTGTGTGTGTGTGTGTGAGAGAGAGAGAGAGAGAGAGAGAGAGAGAGAGAGAGAGAGAGAGAGAGAGAGAGAGAATAAAAAACATGAATCACAAAGATACACAGACCACACAGACCAGCCTCTCCTATCCCTGTCTCCAAGCTTGATCAAGGAGACAGCACAAATACCCCACTTATGTAAATAAGACTCAGAAGTTCCCATTGTTGACTGGTAGGGTCAAGAGCTTCGGTAAATCCCCTTCACCGCTCCCTGAACAAGACTTAAGGCAATGCTTTAGTTAACCTCTGTAAACAGCCGCTGCTCTGCTCTGTGTCCAGCCAAATACTTGACTATTACTCTCTTCAGACCGAGAATATTTTGCATCGTTCTCGCTTACTTTTAGATCACTTTGCCTAATTTAATGGGGAGACCAAATGTTACTGTTTGTATTCCGAGAGGCGGTAACAACCAGGACTGTAATCTATAAATCGCTGTGGGGATTTTGCAGGACCTCTTTCTGTCTGTGTTTTGGCAACAGAATAATGTTATCCATGGATGACCTTCAACCCTCCCAAGTTTAGTCCAAATAAAATCACAACTGCTCCAATTAAAGGGCAAGATTTTTCAGGACCTCTTTCAATTATTTTGCTTATTTATTATTGTTTTGGCAATCATGCTATTCTTGACTGACCTTCAACAATTCCATCAAGTTTAGTTCAAATAAAATCAAAACTGTTAAAGTTAAAGTGACAAATCTTTGACCTTGTCCTTCTACCTTTAACTCTGACTGATTGCTCTCAAAACTGTGTTATTTTGTCCGTTCCTGACAGTCAACACTTCCACCTAGTTTGGTCTAAATGGAATCAAAACCGAGCTAACCATGTTTTTAACCTATTACTTTTCTCTGTCAAAATGTAATTTCTTATTTCCTGACGGTCTTCAGGAATTATTGCAAATTTTGTGCACTTCCATTCAGTAGTTTTCAATAATCTTGCTAACAAACATAAAAACACAGATAAAGAGAAAGACGGACAGACAAAACGAATTAAATGCATAGCACCCTCGCGCTACGTGCGCATGTGTAATAACCTCCAGCCGCTTCTGAGGGATTCGAACCAGTGCAAGGAATAGCTGACCTTTATCCCGATCTGTGGAGTTACTAACAACACATACCTTCATCATGTCAGAGGAAGGATTTAATTCACGATTACCACACTAATTTAACCTCAACCCAGACCACCCCACCCCCATCCACCAAGGCACATCTCTTCCCCCAAACCCTCTCCTTCGGTAAATACACATCCTTTTTCCCCAACCCAGATCAGAATATTGTACAGCTTTTCCTCCCCTTCTCCCCCCAATATACCGATTCCCCTTCCTCTCTCCCTTTCTCTCAGCGTCCCTCTTCCTCCCACTCCTATTCCCTCTAACTCCCCTCCCACCTCTTACCATCAGTCATATCCCCACTCCTCTATTTTTGTCACTTTTAGCCATCCTTCCTTCCCGATCACCACAGCCCTATCACCCCCTCCTACCTTCCCATGTTCATCACCACACATTTCCCTCCCCTCCTTTTCCCACCCCTCCAAAATCCTCTTTCTTTCACTTCCCCGATCATTATGCCCTCTCATCCTTCCTAAGTCCCCCCCACCTTTTGCCATACCTTTCTAAATCCCCCTTCCCCTTCCTTTCAACACTCCTGGCCTCCCAACTTTACCTTTTTCAGCCCTCTCTCAAACCCTTCTTTCTCAAACCTCTACGCCTACCTGCTCCTCCTTTCTCACCCCTCTCAACCTCCTATCCCCCTCTCTTTTCACCCTCTAAATTTCCTCTCCCTTCCTCTTCTCCATCCTCTAAACGCCTTTCCCCTTCTCCCCTTCCTTTTCACTCCTCTCAACGCCCCGTCTTTCCTTTTTCCTTTCCTTCCTCGCCCCTCTCAGCGTATTTTTCCCTCCCCTCCCACTTCTTTCCACTAATCTCTCGATCTCCACACCCCTCTCCCTCTTCCACAAACTCTCTCCCCCCTCTCTCCCCCTCCCTTCCCACTCCCACCCCCCACTCCCTTCCCCACAACGAGCCTCTCAGCGCCTCGGGTACATCACTTATGCCCTCTGGGATCCCCCGCCTAATTTGCACCGGCCGACAGCTTAATCCGGAGTGGGGGATGAAGTGGATTAGTTGTGCTGCTTGTCTGCGTGTGCTCCTCTGTGTTTATATATTTATGTGTGCTTTTAATCCAACTCTGTGTGCCTGTCTTTGCGTGTTTGTAGGCTTTATATCTTTCAGTGGAATGAGGTGAATTAGTTGTGCTGCCTGCTTGATTGTGCCTTTGTGTTCTCGTATATTTATGTGTGTCTTTAGTCTGACTCTGTATGGTTGTGTATTTGTGTAATTTTAATCTGACTATGTTTCTCTTTGTGTACCATGTGTTATATGTGCCTGAGGCTTTAGGGGTGTTTTTAGTGTACTTTTGTCATAATTCTTTCTTCTTATGTGATCCAGTGTTCATGTGTTTGGGTGATTTTCTTCTACCATTCTGTGTCTGTTGGTCTCACATATTTCGGCCTAGTTTTAATCTGCTTCAGAATGCTCGCCAGTATATTATTATTTTTATTATTTCTGTATACTTAAACATTTATGTGTGGTGTCTATGAGTGTCTCTGTGCGTTTCTCTCTTTACATGGTTAATGTTACGTGCTCTTCTTTGCATTTATTAACGTGCTTGTGGCTCAGTATGTACTTTCAACCCAACATTGTGTGCTTTGTCTTTGTCCCTATGTGTTTGTGTGTTTTATGTATCCACGTTTACGTGTGTCTTTACTTGTGCTTTTGAATGTGTTTTTCATGTGCTACTGTGTACTTGTGACAATTATGTATTATGTGTGCTTAGATTTATACGTGTGTACAAAATCTACCTCTGTGCGCTTATGGTACTTCTCTGTCTAGTGTATTTATGTGTCTGTGTCACTGTGTTTATTGTCAACTTCCTCAGGGCTATATATTTCGCTATTTCATATTACTCTTTGAAATACAACAAGTAAAATAAATGTGTGTGTGTGTGTGTGTGTGTGTGTGTGTGTGTGTGTGTGTGTGTGTGTGTGTGTGTGCGCTCTCCAGCAGGGGTTGGTTCGGGCAGGTCGGTAATTAGGGCAAGGAGAGGGGTATTAATGAGATAGGTAGCGTGCTCCAGCCACCACAATTATACCCATTATCCTTTTCATTATGATTATGTGTCTGAGATTATAATGAACACTAATAAATACCAGTAATTATGATTTCGACTTTATATCTACTGCTTCTTTTATGTTATTGTTATTAGTATGTGCGGTCACACACCATCCACTCACCTCTTGTATTGCTGCTTTCAGGTAACTCGATACTGACAAGCTAATTATTTATTGTACCCTAGAAAACCACTGACCACTTTGGGTGGTCACCATGTAATCAGACAGACGCCTGGTGGATTAGTGGGTTAAGACACTACAAGAGGATGCGACTCATGAGGGATTTTCAGAGTACATCACAGGGGTGATTGGGGCTTACTATTTAGGTAATGCTACTCAGGGATTAACGCCTGGTCTATCACCCAGGATGAATGGATCAGGTAGTCTATCCCGAAACCCCACTCTCATGATGTGGCAGTAAAGGCTTGGATGAAAGACAGATAATTATTTAAATATCCCAGGACTAGATTACTCGTCCCAGATATTTTAAGATGAGAGTGACCAGTAGCTCAACAATGAATGATATTATGTGAACAATAAATCCCAAACACTCCGAAGAATTAATTCCTTTTGGGCCACATTTGGTTGGAAGGCCTTAACCCACCACACCACAAGGAGCCCATTTATTGGTTAGACGTTTACCACCTTACGTACTTTTTAAACATGAAAACGTTTAATTGCAAAGTGTTGAGGGGAACATGAGAATTCTTTCCAGTACCTTCTGAAACCAGACAGCGATGTGTTCTTACCATCGTTCCTTTTCAACACATGCATGGATTATATACTGGGGAGGCTGTGAGTCATTTATTATGAAGCATCAAATCAGGAGATATATTTTTACTGACCCTGACTTTGGTGATGATGCAGCTATCTCGGCAGAATCGCTGGAGACACTCCGGAGTGCTCTCGAGGCACTTCAGGAAGTGAAACCACTGGGACTAACGATTTCCAAGGCCAAGATCAAGGTCAAGGCATTTAACGGCGCGTTGGATGAAACAGTACAGTGGGTTCAGGCATATGGTGAAGAGAGAGAGAGAGAGAGAGAGAGAGATCTTGCAGAAGATCACTTATTTTGGTAGTGCGACTCATATCGTTCAAGTAAGATGATGTGATCTCTCGTCCCATTGGCCTGACCTGTGGTATTAAGGATTCCTTTAGTTCAGTGTTTGACTTAGTCAAGCTTATACAGAAGAACAAATATTCGCATATTCAAGGTGCTAATGCCCCATGTCTTCCTTTACGGCTGTGCAACATGGATACAAGAGAGTATCTTGAAGCAGTAAACTGACTCTAGTGCTAAAAAAATTATTTAATGCATCTGCAGGACCATAGGGTATTGGTGATACGATTGAAAGCATAAGGAGAGTTCTCTCCCTGAGACCGAGTCGAGGCCTATCACGTGCATAATACGTGAAGGCCAGCTCCAGATATTTGGACACGTGGTATGTTTCCCTGAGGTTGATCCTGGTCACCAGGTGGCAAGTGAGAGTCAACCTAGCATGGGGGAAACACCGGGGAGGGGGGCAAAACTCATGGCTGGAACAACTCGACCGTTCCTGTTGGGAGATACTAGGGGGTGGGGGGTGGAAAAAGTCGCTGATAGAAGGAACCCATATAGGTGGAGTCATAAGGGTGAATGTGACTGCGCTCGCCTCGAGTGAGTGAATGAGTCTGTTGGTCACTCACTGTAATCACCTTAAGGTAGCTCTACACCGAGTAAGTATTCTTTTCCCATGTGTTTTTTTGAATGGCGAGACATATATCGTACATAAAAACGCACTCCTTCCCTAATATCGCACTGTTTGTATTCCAAGGCTTTCATTATGCCGCTCGTCCGGGGGAAGGGCCGCCATGAGGAGGGACTCGCCACGCCACGCCCTGCTCCTGCCGCTTTGAGTGGGTGGGGTGTGATGTCCACCATTAGGGGAAATAGCAAGACATAAATCCAGGCACAAGCACGGTCTTAGGAGGTGGGGAAGGTGGGGCTCACAAGGTGGGACTCAAGATAGGTTCACGGCAGGCGGAGCTCAGTGAAGGAAGGTGGGGTTCAAGAATGGTGCGCTCAAAGAAGGAAAAAGGAAAGGTCCAAGAAAGATGATTTCAAAGAAGAAAGGTGAGGTTCAAGAAAGGTGAGGTTCTCAAAGCATTTGCGGCTCCAGGAAAGAAGGAAGTTGGGGATTAAGATAGACAGGTAGGGCTCATAAGATGAGGCTCAAGACAGGCGCTGTTCACTGCTGACCTGTAGGATTCAAGGTAGACAGATAGGGCTCAAGGCAGGTGAGACTCAAAGAGACAGATGGGACTCAAAGCAGTCAGATGTGGCTCAAAGCAAAGAGGTGGGGCTCAGTATTGAAAAGTGGGGTCCAAGAAGGCAGGTTGGGCATCAGTTAGACAAGTGGAGCTGAATGAAGACAGGTAAGGCTCAAGACAATCAGAAAGGTGGGATTCAAGACAGACAGACAGGTGGTTGTCGAGACTGACTAATCAGCGGGAGTCAGGAAAGACAGGCAGATGGGACTCAATGCAGACAGGCTGGGATGAAGTCAGACAAGCGGGACTCATAAGGTGGGGGCATAAGGCAGGTGGGGCTCACAAGAACAGAATCTCAAATGAAACTAAAAGGAAAGTCAATCCCAGTGAAGCTTGAGGTTAACCCCTTCAATCCAAGGATGTGTTTTCTTAATTCATTCTTGCTTTCTTCAACCTAACTTAACCTTACCCAGCCTAACTTATATTATATCCTACCCTATTCCACCCAACCGCAACCTTACTTAACCAAACCTAACTTAACTTGACTTAAGCCTCCCAACCTTACCTTTCCCTAAGCCAACCTATCTCAGTCAAACCTTCCTTGACCAGTCCTAAGAAGAGATATGGATCTGAATGAAATGATTACCAAGATATGTGGGTGGAGTCCTAGGCTGATAGATCAGAAAGATATCAGGATGGGAGAAAACCAATGTGTTTATTTTGGAAGGAAGGGAAGACCGACACTTGGCGAGATATAGTGTGGATTAATGTCAAGGTTACTGATGCCCAAGGGGGTGAATTTTAAAGCTGGAATGGTCATCGGAAAATTATACTGATTCTCTTAAGTGCGCCTGCGCCTTTATTATTCTGTCTGTTTTTCTTTCGTTCGTTCTTTTTTCTTTCTTTCTTTTCTTCTCAACTAAACTGAATTACACGGACTTTGAAAGGTTCCAGGTTTATGATCCAAAAGTTACACAAGATGATTCAGTTTACATTTCACGATGTTACTCTATTTACCAGTATCCAACTTCCCTTGGTTGCCTCATCCTGAACTGAAACTGTAAGAAATATATGTCTATAGTGTATGTATATATATATATATATATATATATATATATACATACACTATAGACATATATATATATATATATATATATATATATATACATACACTATAGACATATATATATATATATATATATATATATATATATATATATATATATATATATATATATATATATATACATACACTATAGACATATATATATATATATACATATATATATATATATATAGATTGATAGATAGATAGATAGATAGATCAAGAGTATATATATATTTATATATATACATATATGTGTATATATATATGTATGTATATACATAATATATACACACACACACACACACACACACACACACACACACACACAGAATGTATTCCTCAATACATTGTAGCTCTTCATCTGAACATGTCAGTCAAATATCTAAGCATGTCAGTCCGATACAAACTTTCGTTATTTTTCACTTTCTTACCTAAACATATATTCATACCTTTCCTGTTCGGCTCAGCATCAGTTGTTGTAGATGTTCTGACTATTCACTGGAAAAAAAATGTCACAAGGAAACTCGGATTGCTTAGTTGCTATTTTCTCTGCCACCTTCTGCCAAATTTCTCATTGCATCCTTTGGATATGTAATGAATACCATGGAAAATTGTCTTCATGAATAACACCTGTCTTCATCAGTACACTCTCGCCATCCGAAATGAAGTTTTATGGCTGCCATGCAATCTTTGTAAATCTCTACCGATTCTCTTATACTGTATAAGCTGCTTTAACACCCTCATGAAAGTGTTGCGTGTGATATTAACGCCTGTGGGATGATAAGACGCCAAGAAATAACACACAATGCTCGTCAGCTGCAAAGCCCTGACACCAGACAACTTCCAGACGTACGCTTTAGAGCAATAATCTGTGACCTCCGCTTCCTCTCTTTCCCTCTGGCGAACAAAGCTAAGGTCAATGAACGACCCAGGATTTAGACGGAAATAAAACCCCGAAGGAGCGTTAGAATGAGGGTGATTTTACAGCAAGGTAAAGGGAAGGACTGCAAAAGGCGACAGAAATTGTTGGTCAATGGGTTTGTCTAGCGCTGGGGATACAGATTATTGTCTCCGCCTGTACATATATATATACCAGTTTAGAGTTCACGGCCGTCCAAGTTATCGTGTTAGAAATCAGCTGCTGTATTTTAAGCTTCCTTGGTGTTAATTAATGCTTAACTCCTTCACTCCGATTTTGTGTTTTTGCAGCTGATTCTTCCTATCTCCAGACGATTTTATTCAGCTTTGGGGATACCTTTTTAACTGGATGGGTTAGATTAAACCTCCATCAACCACTTTACTGTGAAAAATCCCTCCCATAGCTGAGTAAACGCTGTTCGTGGAGTGCTTAAAAAGAATATATATAATCGTTTTGAAGGAGTTAAAAATATTCATTACGCATATTTCTTAACCCAAACATCTACCAAACACTACCAGATTAAATGAGTAAATCTTAATGTGAGAAATACGATTAAATCAAATGACTCCTGAGAATTATGGACCTCTCTGAAGACTCTAAGGTAATTGTCTAAGATGCTCTATGAATACAACCCAAGGAGAGAGCAGAAGACACTGACCTACAAGATAGCAAGGTCAGCCACACCCACTTTCAGATACTGGCACCAAATTCCCTCTCATTATCCCTATGCCTTAATTATCACCAGCCTATTGTACCGACCACTGACCTCTCTTCAATATGGCGACATCATTTACATTATCGTCTGGAGCATTATACCTTTCAGTACCGTGACGCCTTTTGGAACAGTATACCCTTCAGTACCTGCTAATATTAAAGGGATTAATTAAAGCCATATTTAAGCTATCTAGATTTTAAAGTATCCTAAGGTGGAAAAATTTGTCTGGCTTTGGCGAGGAAAAAAAAAAAACATACAATTGGACAGAAGGGGAAAAGAGTAGCAAAATAAAAAATTCTATAGGTTGCCCAATGGTATCTACAAAATTTTTCGATAATGAGTCTTTTAAGTCATCCAGAACTCGGCTCATTTAAGTATTCGTAATTTGAGACTGACGGGAGATGCAGTAATGGTCTGAGGAGGAAGGAAGGATGAGATGGAGTGCCTTTTTCCGCTTCACCTTCCCCTCCATCACTGTCAGTCGTGGAAGCAGGGAAGGAAGAACGAATCAAAAGCGGCCACGACAAAAACGTCGGCGAGAAAAGGACGCACTGAGAAACACGCAAGCTCCCAAACATTTCCGTTTCGGGTATATCCACGTGAGAAAAAATGGTAAAAAGCACTCAGGTTTGCGGAAGTGGTGGTGGAGGAGGAGGAGGGGGAGGAGGAGGAGGAGGAGAGAATGAAGATAGGTAAGGGGGGAGAGAGGGAAGATGATGTTGGGAGAGTAGGTTAGCAAGAAAAGGGAGGAGGAAGAGGAGAAGGAAGAGGAGGAAGTAAAACGGAATAGGATAAGGAGGTAGAGAAGCAGAGAGGAAGAGGATGACAGAATGAAGATAGGTAAAGTGGGATGAAAAAAGAGGTTGGAGGAATAGGTTAGCAAGGAAAGGGGAGGAGGAGGAGGAGGAGGAGGAGGAGGTAAGACGGAATGGGACAAGGAGGTAGTGAAGCAGAAAGGAGGAGGAGAGAATGAAGATAGATAAGGAAGTAGGGAAAAGGAAAGTGGGGGAGTAGGTCAGCAAGGAGGAAGAGGAGGAGGAGACAGGGAGAGCATGGAGGCAATGGGATAGGGAGAAGGAGAGGAAGGTGAAGGAGAAAGAGGTAGGGAGAGTATGTAATAGGGAAAAGAAGGAAAAGGGAAAGGAGAAAGGCAGGTATAAGACAAAGACAAAGCAGGTGAGAACGAATGAGGGGATGAGTGAGAGGATGCCAAAAGGAGGGAGAGAAAGAGAAGGAAGGAAGACGAAGAGCAAGGTTGTCAAATGGAGAAGAGGAAAAGAAGAAGGGAGAAAAAGTAAGCAAAAAGAGAGAAGACAGGGAGAGATGGAGGGAAGTAGGAATAAGAAAAAGGCAAATGAGGGAGAAAGGATGAGGGTAAACAAAGACAGGGAGGAGGAGGAGGAGGAGGAGGAGGAGGCAGAGAGGGCAGGGAGGGAGGGAGGCGATAGGGGAACAAGGATGAGGAATGAGTATATAGAAAAAAGGAAGAAAGAAAGAGAAAGGCATGAGAAAAGAAAGGTAGAGAAGACAGTGAGTGGAAGGGAACGAGAGGCGACAAGAATTACGTGAGAGGTACGGGGTGAGGTAGGGAGGGAGAAAAAAAAAGGGACGAGGAAAGTCGGTAAGAGAGGGAAAGTTTAGAGGCAGGAAGAAACAGAGGAACCCTGGCATATGAGAAAGACAAAGTGGATGACAGGGGAAGAGGGGAAACAGAATGAATACCAAAGGGAGGAAGAGAAGAGGAGGCAGGAAGAGTAGGTAAGATGAGAAAGAGAGAGAGGGAAAGAGGGAGGCGAGCAGGCAGAAGGGGGGAGACAGTGAAAGCAGGAAGGAAGAGAGGAAAAAAAAGTTAGGGCTGTTAAGAGAGCAGGGACAAGGAAAAAAAAAAAGCAAGACTAGAGGGTGGTAAGCTGAAAAGACAGAAAAAGTGAATGGGAGAGACTGAGGGTAAAGAGAGGCAGAAAGGAGGGAGAGAAAAAAAAAACAGAGAGGACAGGTAGAAGGGGAAAAAGAAGAGACATGAGTAATTAGGGAAAGTGGAAGGATGGCAGAAGAGAAAATGGTGAATGACAGCGAATGAAGGTAATGTCAAAAAAAGGGGGCTTAAAAAAAAGCAAGGAAGAACTTAAGAGCATACAGTATACATGATACGTCCAACACATTACATCTGGTTCAGTATCCCTTTTTAAGCCAAACACAAGATCCGTTATCTCTAGTATATGTATAACAGGCTAGAGGGCACATTCGAACCAATCTCGCCTCGTACATTAAACGGTGTCTGAAGCTAAACAGAACATTCATCTTTAGTGGGATAATTGTTTGGTTTCTGATTGTTCCGCGCCGTTCTTTTGTTGTCTCCACTCCTGTCTTTTAAAAATACTTTTTGGACAGTAAAATAATTGTAAAGGTTCAGATAGAAATTATGAGAAAGGTGTTTCGAAATGCCAGGCCCAGGATCACGATTAGTAAAATTCAGGTTAATTGGTCCAGAAATAAATTCGTAAGAGCGTGTCAAAGAGCACTGGCAAAAACGAGAACAAAATCACGAGAGAAAAACGAAGTTTTTTGCCTTTGGGAAATGTAAACACAATATACGTTCCTTAAATATAGAGCCCTAGAGGAAGGAATAGAATAAATCGTACCGAGAGGGGTCATATAAATGGCAGAGGAAACGTGGAGGAAGTTAAACGGGGAAGAGTAAAAGACTTGAAAAGAGGAAATATTGAGGAAAACGGAGTAGGAGACACGGAATGAATGATGATACAGGATGAAGAGAGGATGAGAGAGAAAGTTAAAGGAAAGACAAGTGGCAGGAATGGAGAAGAGAAGGAGAGTAGGAAGAAAAAGATGTGTGAAGGGAGTGGGGGAGGAGGAAGCAGAAGAATGATCAAGAAAATAAATGATGAACAACAGACATTGGCGAACGAGGAAAGGTAAAACAGCCGTCGTGGTATTTATATTTACCTGAGAGAGAGAGAGAGAGAGAGAGAGAGAGAGAGAGAGAGAGAGAGAGAGAGGAAAAGAAAGAGTGTAATTTAGAGGAAGTGAGCGAGGGGGAAAGGGAGATGACGGAGCATGGAGGGAGAATGAAAGAGGTGGGGAGAAAAAGGTGGAAAGGAGGAGAAAGAGTGAGGCGCCAAGGTGATTATGGAAAGGAAGGAGGCAGGAAGAAAGAGGAGGGAAGGAGAGAGAGGAGGGAGGGAGAGAGAGAGGAGGGAGGGAGGGAGGGAGTTGGAGAGTGAAAGGAAGTCGGGACTGTGAGAAACGGGGTGAGGAAAACTGCACAGGAGATACAACGGAAGAATAGTGAGAGAGGAGGGAGGGATGGGGGAGAGAAAGGAGGATAGAGGGAAAGAGAGAGGGAAAAAACGAAGGAGAGATGAGAGAGGTAGAGATGCGTGAGGGAGGAGGAAAGGGGGAAACGAAGGAGGGAAGGAATGCAGAAAAACTGGGAGGGAGAGGAAAGAAGACAGGGAGAAACTGAAGGAGAGAGAGAGAGAGAGAGAGAGAGAGAGGAACTGAAGATGAGAGTTGGAACCAGAAAAAAAAAGGAGGGGGGGAGGGAAAAAGGGAGAGAGGAAGAAAATAGAAAACGAAGAGGAACTGAGGATAGCACTAAGGGAAACAAACAGACCTATTATTATTATTTTTATTTTTTGGCCAATGATCATAAGCAAATTTTGACTGTGGTATCTAATCTATGAGTCTACGAGAAGGATGGCAAATTAATAAGGCCTCCTCCCCCCTCCCAAATATCCCTCTACCTGAAGCAGGCAGGAAAAGGTGAGAAAGGCAATCATAGAAAGGGAGAAAAGTGGGAAAAATTATATAAAGAATGTGGGAGACAAAACACGTGGAAAAAAAAATGAGAAAGGAAATATTAAAGGAGAGTTATGATAATGAGGAGAGAGAGAGAGAGAGAGAGAGAGAGAGAGAGAGAGAGAGACAGACAGACAGACAGACAGAGACAGAGACAGAGAGAGAGAGAGAGACAGAGACAGACAGACAGAGAGAGAGATAGAGAGACAGACAGACAGACAGACAGACAGACAGACAGAATCAGACAAAAAGGGAAGAAAATAAAAAGGGGAAGAGAGAAAAATGGAGGAAAGGAAAAAAAGAGAGAGAAAGGGACAGAAAGATATGAGAATGAGAGGGAGTGAAAAAGACAAAGATATAGAAAAAGGGATGGTGAAAGGAGGGAGAGAGAAAATTATGGAGGAAGAAAGAGGGAAAGAAAATGGAGGAAGGAGAGAAAATGATGGTGAGAGGGATGTGGAGGAGGAAAGGGGAGAGAGACACAACCAAAAAGGGAGAGAAGGAGAAAGAGAATGAGGTGGGAGGAGGGAGAAAGGGAGGGGCGACTGGAGAGGAGGAAGGGAGAGAAAGGAAGGATACTTGAGTAGGAGGAAGAAAGGGGAGGGAGGTAAACGGAGGGAGGGAAGGAGAGATTGGAAGGAGGGAGAGAGATGAAGAGGAAAGGAGGAAGAGATAAAAAGGAAGTAGGGAAGAAAAGAGAAAGCTAGATGAAGGGAGAGGAGGGGGAGGCTCTAGAAGACGAAGAGGCCAATATAACCTGAGATAATTAAAGGAGCCGGTTAAGTGTGTGTGTGTGTGTGTGTGTGTGTGTGTGTGTGTGTGAGAGAGAGAGAGAGAGAGAGAGAGAGAGAGAGATCAAAGCTGTGAATACTATTGCTGCTACTACTACTACTAATAATAATAATAATAACAATAATGATAATTATAATAAAATAATAATACTAATACTACTACTACTACTACTAATAATAATAATAATAATAATAAGAAGAAGAAGAAGAAGAAGAAGAAGAATGATAATAATAATGGATATAATAATAATAATAATAATAAATAAATAAATAATAATAATAATAATAATAATAATAACAATAACAAAAATAAAATACATGTGTAAAACCTTGCTGAAAATACCCGCTCATATTATCACTGAAAATATATATGATGCTTTTTCTCTTTATTTTCAGAAGTTAATTTACTGGTACCAACCTGAGCCTTGCAAATAATTGGAGAGGCATAGGTGTGGTCCTGTTGCCTAAGTAAACACACTAACAGCAATTCATAGCGAGTTACAAGACTAATAAACCAATCTGTATCCATCCACGAAGCACCAGACCACGGGAGGTAAAGTGAGATAAAGTGACAGGGAGCGGTGGACATAGGTAAGGCAGAAGTTCCACCGAGCAGATATATACTTCATATCACACCCACCCACACCTACCCCCCCTCCCACACACACAGTCCCTCTTCCCACCCACCCACCCTCACACACACACACACACACACACACACACACACACACACACACACACACACACACACACACACACACACACACACACACACACACACACACACACACACACACACACACACACTCTCCCCCTTCCCCCCACCCACACATATATCAAACAAGCGTAAGCAGACACCCAGGCAGCTTGCATCTGAAGGCCATTTATCTTCTGTACGGCCAGCATACGATACTTTCTTCACTTTAAGTTAGCCTAGAACCTCGTCCTTCTGCTGCTTAGATCCCGTGGCTTAGTGACAGAAAAAGACGATACTGTAGCTCTGTATCCTTTCCACAGCACGTCTTCGTGATTAGCATCGTATTCTGGTGTTAATCTACTGCTACAACTGAGTTTTGGAGGTGGGAAGAGGGTAATTTTAGGCCAAGTTTGAGGAAAAGGAGTACAGTCGATGAACAACTCGAGAACAATAACCATTTACCAACCCGGCTGGTTGTTTAGCAAGTAAACATTATATTTATTTATCTTTTCATTTATCTGTCTACTGCCCAATGCCACAACATATGAAAGGTGGCTACGACAAAGGGACCTCCGACATGTCTATCCCTACTCAGTAACGACCCTTATTCACACCACACACCATCCTCCATCACATTCTCTCTCATTTTGTTTGCTTGTAATATGAGAGAGTAAGCCTCAACTTCGCAAGAATAATTTTTATCGGGCTCATACATATGACACGGCGGTTATTTTTTTTTTATCCTTGGTATAAAAAATATTTGATTGGGCCTCGGAGGGTGTCACAGATGTGGAAGAATTAATATTTTCTGTATCTATTCCCCATAGTCAAAAATAAATAAATTAATAAATAGCTTTCCTAGATTGAGAAATTCGCATGAAGATGGAAGGACTGATCATGTATAGTATACGTACTGAAGGGGATGTGACCGATGTAAGACCCTAATCTCGTCACTCTTGTGAAGTTTATATTTTAAGCTTTATTACATCCGCCAACGAAGATGGAGAAGGTTATGTATTCAGCCATGTTTGTCTCTCTGTTTGTTGGTCCAGACGGTATCTCCAAAAGATTTCTATGAATTTCGATGAAATTTTGTTGAAGGGTGGGCCATGGGCCAATAAAGAATTGGTTAAATTTGGGGGCGGATCCGGAACCGGATAATCCTGCACAATATCTTCAAAAGTTCTCAATGAATTTCAATGAAACTTTGTGGAGGGGTGGGCCATGGGCAAAAAAAAAAAAAAAAAAAAAAAATGATTAAACTTTGGGGCGGATCCGGATCTAGATCCTATCTCCACGGATCCGGATCCAGATCCTTTGTTCTGGCAATGGCATTGCCAAAGGTATGCGCTCTCTGCACACGCTCTAGCTTTTGCTGTTTCCTGGAGATTTTATTCATTTTGGAGAAAATTTTTGAAATGGAAGGATTTGAAAATAGTTTGAGAGTACCAAGAGAGAGAGAGAGAGAGAGAGAGAGAGAGAGAGAGAGAGAGGTTGGGGATAATACCACACTAAATAAAATCCCAGCGTACAACCCGATCGCTTGTCACTACCTCCCTCCCCAGCTGACCCAGACGAAGACCAAGAAAGGCAGAGATCATGTATATATAGATGATCCAGGCGTGGAGGAGATTACCCAGTGCTTAGAGCCCCATCCATCACAGCCCACCTACCCTGTTGCTGATAATTCACGGCGGAGGGAGGGAGAGAGGGAGGGAGAGGATGGAGGAGATGATAGGGTTAGGATCTGGAGGAAGATGGATGGAGAGTGGCATGTATGGATAGGGGGATAGAGAAAGGGATGGAGGGAGGGAGAGAGAGGATGGATGGAGTTAGGAAGGAGAGGATGGGGACATGGTGGAGTTGCGGGGGGGGGGGCAAGATGGATGGAGAGAAAAGTAAGGATGGATAGAGAGATAGAGAGGAAGGGATAGATAAAGGGACAGAGAGGAAGGGATTGATGGTTGGAGGGAGAGGACGGATGAGGTTAGGAAGGAGAGGATGGGGGATGATAAAGTTAGGATATGGAGAAAGCTGGCTGTAAAGGAAGGTATGGTATGAATGAAGAGGATGGATGGTAAGGAGAGGATGGAGACATGATGGAGTTAGGAACTAGAGGAAGATGAATGGAGAGAGAGGTATGATATGGACGAAGGGGAAGGATGGATGAAACCGGGCAGGAAATGTGAAGGAGACGGAATAAGAAACTAGGGAGAGATACAGATGAATAGAGGGAGTAAAAGAAAGGGACGAATGGAGAGACAAGGATGGAAGATGCTGGCAAAGAGAAGTGAGGATGGAGGCAAGAGAGAAATATGAAACAAAGGGATGGAAAAAGAGGGAGATAGAGCTGTGAGGTTGGAAGGAGAGGAAGACAGAAGATGGAGAGACTCAGATATGGACAGAGAGAGAAAAATGGATGAGATGTATGGTTTGTGCTTGGAATAGGAGGTTAGTGATAATGAGGACTTAGCAATTAGACAAAGACAGATAAATAAATGGGAAGAATGGAGGGAGTTGGAGATGGGATGGAGGTAGGATGCATTAGGATCTGGGGAAAGAAAGAGGGATGGATGGAAAGTGTAGGCACTGATAAAAGAGAAAGAAAATGACAGAAGGATAGGGATGGAGGAAGTATGGGGAGATATATGAGGATAAAGAACTGAGGTAGGAGTTGGCGAGAATGAAGGAGGGTTGGGTGGAGAGAGAAGGATGGATAGTGAAGAGACGTGAAGATGGAGATAGACACAGAAGCCAGGGAAGGGGAGAAAGGCGAACAGACAGGGACAAAGAAAGAGGGAGAGACTCATCGAACTGAAGGGGTTAAATATATCCTTCATTAATCCTTCCGAAGCTGAAGAAAATCGTCTGGTGGTAGCGAGACAAAAAGAGAAATACGTCATTGGAGTGAAGGGGTTGTAGGTTTAACACACCGAAATAAGTAGCTGAAGAAGAAATGCTAAGAATATTTACTAGAAGAACGAGAAGACTGATCTATAGTTGGTAATCTAAGGGACTATGGAGGTATCGTAACGTCTCTTCCTTAGCGATTTATTCTGCATATCTCAATAATCCTCTCGTATGTTAATAATGCAAACTCTGTCGATGTTAAAATGATACATAAGAGGGAATGGTAAGGTGTAATATGCAAAGTAAATCGCAAGGAAAACGGTGTAACGAAACCTCCGACCTATAATACGGTCCTTAATATTTGCATACTTCAGATGGGTGGAGGAGGAGGTGGCTGTAGATAAGAATGAGTGATGAGAGAGAATAAGAACATGAAGATGGAGAGAGAGAGAGAGAGAGAGAGAGAGAGAGAGAGAGAGAGGAATGGGATTGAAGAGGGGAGGGAGGGAAGAAGGAAGAAATGAGATGAGTAGAGAGGAAGAAATGACAGAAGGGAGATGAATAAAGAAGGAAGAAATGAGGGAGGAAGGAAATGAACAGAGTGGGGGAAGAAGAGAGGTGAAGAGAGGTAAGTGGGATGAAACAAGATGAACAGAGGAATGCATCATGAATAAAATGAAAAATAAAAAGAGATGATGAAAATAAAGCACGAATATAAAAATTAACAAATTAATCACCTTCAGAGAGAGCATATCTCCGCCAAAGCCTAAATCAGACAACTCAGATCACTACCAAAATTTAATAAACGCTTCCTTGGCCCATGACCCACATATCTACAAAAATTCACTGAAATCCACAAATACTTTCTTTAGATATCTTGTGGACAAATAAACAGACAAACAGACAAACAGGGGTGAATACATAACCTCCAACTTCATTAACGCAGGTAACTTAAAAAAGATAAACAGTGGAAAAATAGTAAAGTGGATATGATAATAAATATAAGTAAACAGATAATACAAGCGAGATAATCAAGGCTGCTAAAGATGTCATGGATGCTGGTCAGGAGAGAACTGGGAACAAAGCGTAACAAGGAACAAATGAATAAATAAAGCAACAAAATGAGTAGATGAAGAAAGGCAAAACAAGGATACATGAAGAAGAGGCGAGAGGTAGAATTGGAGAGAAAGGCGTTGAGGGAAGGGGGGATGAAGAGAAGAAAACAGGAGAGAAGAGCATGAGAATCTAACAGAACAGAAAAAGGACGTAGAAAGTAGAGACAAAGGAGAAATGAGAGAAGGAGGAGAGAGATGGAATTAGTCTGCCGTAAAACAAAGGAAGAGAGAGAGAGAGAGAGAAAGAGAGACAGAGAGAGACAGAGACAGAGAGAGACAGAGAGAGACAGAGAGAGAGAGAATATCTGCGCTTTCTCATTAACCTCTCCACTATGAGGTGTGTCTCCTACGATTAAGATTTTCTTGTCACAATAATAATAATAATAATAATAATAAACGCTGGTACACTGAAGGTGTTCAGGTTGACTCGCGATAACCCTTTTACTACAAGAGAAAGAAAAAGAGAGTCGGGGGGAAACGAAAAAGACGGGGCAAAAAGAGTGGGAAGGAGGAAGAAAAGAGAGGAAAGGAGAGAAATGAATGAAATTAAAGGAGGAAGAAAAACTGAAGAATGAAGGAGATGCAGGTAGAAAAGAGAAGGAGGAAAGGAAGAGCGAAAGGAACCAGAATGATGAGGGAAAGAGAGAGGCAGGTGAGAACGAGAGAGGAAGGAAAGAGAGGGAGGGAGGAAGGGAATAGAGGACGAGAGAAAAAAGTTGGGCTGATACGAGTGTGTGGTGAGACATGGTAGAAGGGGAGCCGAAAGATAAAATGTGGGAGGAGGTGGAGGGGGAGAATCAAGGGAGGGAGGAAAGGATAGGGGGAGGGGTGATCGAAAGATAGTAATGGGGAGAGGGGAGGGGGGGAAAATGAAAGTGAGAGTGAGGGAGAGGATAGTGCCAGAGAGAAGAGACAGGGAGGGAGAGAAGAGCCAGAGAAAGACCAAAACAAGAAGAAAGAAAAACTGAAAGGATTAACCTGGTGGAGTACAAGAGGGTGGGTGTTACGAACTTCCAGAAAAAAAAAAAAGGCGAATGGAGATGATGATTAAAATTTAGATGATGCAAACATGTAGAAATACTAGGAAAACACACACACACACACACACACACACACACACACACACACACACACACACACACACACACACACACACAAGAACAGAGAATAATGGGAAAGAGAGGGATAGATGGAGAAGAAGTGAGAGGAAGAGGGGATGGAGGAAAGGAAAGTTTGTGGGTGGGCGACAGTAGCGAGAAAATGAGAGGTAGCAAGAGAGGAGGGAAGTGACGCAGAGGAGGAGAGAGAGAGAGAGAGAGAGAGAGAGAGAGAGAAACTACCCGAACCATACATCACCACTATCGTCGCCAACTGTCCTGCTTCGCTTGATAACCTCTCACGCTACACCCTTCACCTCGCGGGTGGGTGGAGCGAGGGGGAGAAGGATGGACACGGGAAGGAGAGTAGTGGAGAGAAGAGAAGATGAGGAGCAAAGATAAATAACATTGGGAGAAATGTAGAGGAGTTATATCGGGAGAGAAGTGGGGAGAATTTACGTCAGGATAGAAGCAGGAAGCGAAGTTACGTCAGGAATGAAGTAGGGAGAAGTTACATCAGGAGAGAACAAGTGGCAATAAGAGCTACGTCAGGAGAGGAGAAGTGGGGAGAAGAGCTACGTCAGGAGAGGAGAAATGGGGAGAACAGAGAAGTTACATTAGGACAGAAGTTACATTAGGACATCAAAAAAGAAGTTTAGAGAAGAGGAGAAGTTACATCAGGAGAGAAGACGTGGGAATATAAGTTATATAAAGAAAGAAATGGGGAGAAGAGAAGTTACGTCATAAGAGAAGTGGAGAGAAAAAAAGTTACACCAGGAGATAGTCACTGGGGAGAAAAGAAGAGAATCTACATGAAAGAACTGGAGAGATGTGGAATGAAGAGTGTAACAGATACACAAACCATACATACCTTACAAGGTGATACGGATTTAATCAGCCGAAGCAGAGAATGTCATGTACATTGCTGTTGTGCCCAGATGATTTTATTCAGCTTATGGAGGCTTTTCGAGAGGAGGTGTTAGAGCCATGATTATCCCCTTCATTACTACAACGCTTCCTTAAGATGACCGAAATCGTCTGGGTATAACAAGAATAAGAGAAAATACGTCCTCTGACTGAAGTGGTTAGTATTATTCGACAGCGTTACTCTGTTCACAGAAATTTAAGAAAGGAGAGAGCAAAAGATTCTCCCACACCCTGTAATCTCACCAGCAGTATGCAATAAAAAATAAAATAAAATAAGGAAACCAGTCAACCAAACAAACAGGAGATAAACCAAAACCATCATAACTGAAAATACCTGAAGAAAATTTCACAGGAAGGACAGAAAATAGGTATGAACAACTACAAATGTACTAGACAGATGCGGAACTTCAGTGATGTCCTTCGCAAAAGTCGGTAAACTATACGGACGTGAGGCGGAAGATTCAGGGCCATGATATTATGAGGACTCGCTTAAGCTGATGAAGTCTGCCGGAGTGTAGCACCTCGTGTCCGGAAAATGTTACTGATAGACAAACGGACAGGGCTGCTTCCTGAAATGTTCCCCATCTTAGTGCTGTGTGTTATCATGCAGAGTTAAAAAGCTACTTCTCATTTAAGTGATTAAAAAAGAGAAGGGAAGATGAGAGAAGATATAAGAGGAAAAAGGAGAGGAGGAGAGGAAAATGAGAGAAAAGAGATGAGGTTGTGTACATAGAAGAAGAAATGAATAAGAGGGAGTAGAGTAGAGTGCTGAGAAGAGGAAAGAATAGAAGAGAGGATAAAAAGAAGAAATGAGAAGAGTAACACAGACACAGGGCTGAGGACAGGAGGAGAAGAGAAGGAACGTGGGTAGAGAGAAAGAAGGAATGGAGGAATAAGGGAAGGAAGTGAAAATATTAAAGAATATGCGAGATATTAGTCGGAGAGAGAGAGAGAGAGAGAGAGAGAGAGAGAGAGAGAGAGAGAGAGAGAGAGAGAGAGAGAGAGAGAGAGAGAGAGAGAGAGAGAGAGAGAGAGAGAGAGAGAGAGAGAGAGAGAGAGAGAGATGCTGCCTCCTACACGTGACTTTTACCAAACATTTTCCAGTAATATATACACTACCACACCCCCTTCTTTCTTTTATTGATGTTTTATTCTTTTCTGTCTATTACCATCTATTTTCTGGGAATGATTGTTAGGACCTCTTCAGTACGGTGACATCTACTGTACATCTAATCTCAACTACCGACGGACGATTTTATCAAGCAAAAGATATTAAGCTTTATCCTGAGTTAAAAGAAAAAAATATATAATTCTTATGAGGAGGATTTTTAATACTAATATCCTTTTTACTTTAACTCCTGCCTCCAGACGATTTTATTCAGCTTGATGTCTGGTAGTGAAGGGTTAAGGTCTACACGATCCCCTTAAGTACAGGTATAAAGACGTCTGCTTCCTTGATTCTTGCTTCCGGCTGTCCATACTGAGCTTAATAAAGGTAAGACGTATTGAAAGATTTAACTCAAATATCGTGTAATTTCTAGCTGCAACCTTTCTGTAAATTATCCTGTTGTTTCTGACTGAATTTAATAATCTCGCTCTTAGCTCAATGGAGTGGTGCAACGTGTGTGTGTGTGTGTGTGTGTGTGTGTGTGTGTGTGTGTGTGTGTGTGTGTGTGTGTGTGTGTGTGTGTGTGTGTGTGTGTGTGTGTGTGTGTGTGTGTGTGTGTGTATGTGTGTGTGTGTTGTGTGTGTGTGTGTGTGTGTGTGTGTGTGTGTGTGTGTGTGTGTGTGTGTGTGTGTGTGTGTGTGTGTGTGTGTGTGTGTGTGTGTGTGTGTGTGTGTGTGTGAGAGAGAGAGAGAGAGAGAGAGAGATGGATAACCTCTCACGCCACGCCACTCACATCAACTCACGAAAGTCAGGCACGAGAGAAGCCAAGGAAAAAGAGATGGAGGAGAAAGAATGATAAACTTAGAAAGAGAGGGGGAATAAACTGAGAGAGAGAAAGAAACGAAGAATAAAGCGAGAGATGGAAGAGATATGAAACAATAGGCAAGAAGGCGGGAATGATGAGGAGAGGGAGGAAGGAAACAATAATAAACGGAGTGAGGGATAACACGATGGTAGACAGAGAAAGGAAGAGAAGAATGCTCGATTGGGAGACGAAGGAGGGAAGTTTAAAGGGAGAATGAAAGAATACCATAATTATCAGAGAAAAGGCAAAATAAAAACAGGAAAAGAGAAGGGATAAATTTTTCTGAGGGAGGGAGGAAAATTAGTAAGAGAAGTAGAGGATGGATAAGAAATAAGAGTATGAGACAAAAATATAATCTGTGACTAAAATATATGTGAAGAAGTTTTTTTTTCGCTCTGAAGACTCGCCAATATATAGGTACAAGAAACTATCCTGCTTTAATATGTTAGTCTTTTAGAGTGAGAATGCAAAGCGTTTTTCACTAACCACCCATGAGCTACGGCCTCTCTTTCACTCACTCACACACACACACACACACACACACACACACACACACACACACACACACACACACACACACACACCTCCCCACTACCCACACACCTTTTTTACAAATCCGACCATTGATCCCTTCAGTAAATTACACTACCAGTCACCCCCGCCACATTCGCTAAAGGTTATTTGCCGAGGGAGATAATGGATGATAATTAATTGGCTTAACGAACAGAACTAAGGATTAATAATTTATAGTTTCATTGTCAGCTATTCAGGGCGACGTCGAAATTAACAGTATTGTGCGAAAATTAATATTGGCTGGCTAGTTGTGTTGATGTTAGGCTAGTTGAGTTGATGTTAGTTGTTTTGAAGTCAGCTATGTTGATGTTAGTTGAGCTGATGATAGTTGAGTTGATGTTAGTTGTGTTGACGTTAGTTGAGTTGATGTCAGTTGTGTTGATGTTAATTGTGTTGATGTTTGTTGTTGATGTTACTTGTGTTAATGTTTGTTGTGCAGATGTTAGTTGTGTTGATATTAGTCATGTTGATGTTAGGTGTGTTGATGTTAGTTGTGTTGATGTTAGTTGTGTTGATGTTAGTTGTGTTGATATCAGTAGTGTTGATGTTATAGGGGGCTTCGTAACATCTCTTCCTTAGCAATTTACTTTGCATCGTACACTATCATATTCTCTGCATTTTGTAAAGTAATGATATTGTTTGCATTAATAACATTTACCACGATAGGTGACAACCATAACACCAAATGAACGCCAAGTGGTGTAGTGCAGCCGTTCTCAACCAGGGGTAAATTTACCCCCAAGGGATAAAAAAATTCTATTTCTGGGGGTAAATGTATCAGTCCAAAAAGATGTTATAATCAGAAATATTTACTTTATATGTAAACTGGCTGAGACACTGCAGCAGTATTGTTTCCGCTTATAGTGTTCTGGTATTTCTGTTGCAATCTGACTGATATGAGTGAACCGTATTTTGCCTTCCTTTATCAAAGGTAATTTTGCACAGTACCTTCATATTGAATTTATTTTCTGTCATCGTGTTTTGTACCTTTATGTCTTTTATTGAGTGGTTGTGGTGGGGGGAGGGATAAAGGCTGGTTATATGAAGCCTTGAGGGTAAATGAAGGAAGAAATGTTGAGAACCACTGGTCTTGAGGGTTATGGTGTTCGAACCGGATCTCTCTAACAACTGTTTACATTAGGAGTGACTGGGATTTATTGCTCACATTACACCGCTAAGGGAAGAGCGACTGGTCACCCGTCCTTAATGTTTAGACTAACTAGCCTGGACCAGTGCCCCAATGCTCCTGATTGGGCAGTAAAGAGAAGTAGTAGTAGTAGCAGTAGTAGTAATAATAGTAGTAGTAGTAGTAGCAGTAGTAGTAGTAGTATTGTTGTTGATGTTGTTGTTGCTGGTTAATCCCGGTCTCTCTGGCCGGGCAAACCCGTCGACCACAGGTAAGAATCTGTTTCTGTGGGGTCGTTCTACAGGCACAGTACGGTACACACACCCGATAGGGATCCAGCGCCCCCCTGTGGATAAGATGGTTGGGCCAGTGACATCAAGCTGGGATTCCGGGGCCTGGATGGTGTGTGGATGTTTGACAGCATTCCCACCATTGTACCTCTTCTTTTCTTGTTTCCGGGTAGACATTTCCTTGTTTCTTAAGACAGACATTTTGAAGTGAAAGGGTTAATGAATCTACTTCTAAAATCAGAGTTTAATAGCCTCTCCTATAATGAAAAAAAAAAAATCAATTAGAGAAAGTAAGAAAAAAAGAAAAAGAAAGAAAAGAAGTACGGCATTATATTAGTAGAAGAGTTAATGAAGGATTTATCTAACCTTCCTAGTGAAAAAAAAAAAAAAACTAATGTGCTTTAAAAATATACGAGGAGAAGAGGAATAAAATAGTTGATGGGATAATGAAGGCTATAGTTTACACCTCCATTTCAACTATCCTTACCTGTGCTGAAAAAGATAATATGGCAAGAGCAATTACAACATAAAAATACTTACTGGCTGTGAAAGGATAAATACTGGGGAACAGGTGTGTGAGAGACATGAAAGTGTGAGGTAGGTGTGACACAGGTTAAAGAGGAAGGTGTGTTTGTGTTGGTCAGTCAAAGGGTTCGAGCAGGCGTGTGGGACAGGTGTGGAATGAGACAGGTGTAGGGTAGGTGTGGGAAAGGTCTGGGACAGGTGTGGAGCGAAACAGGTGCAGGACATGTGTGAGATAGATGTGGGACAGGTTTTGGGCAGATGTAGGATGAAACAAGTGTAGGGTACATGTGGGACAGGTGTGGAATGAGACAGGTGTAGAATAGATGTGAAACAGGTGTTACGGCTATAATTATTACTCCTCCGCCTCATCCCTCGTGAACTCCCATCTTTTGACTGAAGTCAAGCACTCGTCCACCTCACGCTACCAGCGCTCCATCTGTTGACTGGATTTGATACTACTAGTTTCCCAACATGTCACCTGACTTTCCCTCCCTTTTTCTGTGTGAAGCGAGGTTGCCTGATTATCTGGTTTCCCGCGCAAGTTCAGTTCACACTCATCCTCTGCCCTGGGAATATCTTAGTGAACCACTCCTGACCTTTACCTGGAAGCCTGTGTTATAGGGAACCCATCTTCAACGCCTTCTTTTGCTGTAAACCATGAGTATCAGTTTTCTCCTTGCATTAGTTCATTAATCTTCTGATGGTGAATGGCTTTAGGTATTTATATTGTTTTTTCTTAGGTTTAGTTAGGTTTAGGGTTGTAATTATTGTATGTTTAGTTTGTTAAATTAAATGAATAATCAACCAAATCATTATCAATCTACCCTGTAGTTTGTCTAGTTGCATAGTGTTCATGATCCTTCTCTTTTCTTATTGCTTTCCATGGGTCTTCATAGGGTAGATACAGTTAAATACTCCCCATGGATCGTAATAAATGGCGACCTCGCCAGGATCTATTTCAGCTAGACAGACATTTACAGTAATGGTGTTTTGAGGGGTTGCTGTTGCTTGTTCCCATAGATTTTAAATTTTCCTTGATGTATTTAGCATTTTGGTATTAGTGTGAAACTTGTTTCCATTCGATTTAAAATCCTTGATGCAATAAACATTTTGGTATTTGTGTGAACTTGTCAGCACATAGGTTTATAGGTTCAGGAGTCTTCATAGAACTTATCTTTCATTTTTAACGAAATACAGGGTCGTTATAAGTTCTATCAAAATTGGGGAATATATCCGGATCGTTTATAATGCCGTATCCCACGCTCCAGTGAGGTCTACATCTGCTAGTTGCGATAGGGCAAGTGGCTAGTTTGATACACTCACTCTTCCAAGTCCCAGATTATTCAAGAATCAAAGTTGTTTTGTCTTATCCTATAATCAGGGGTAATCCGGATCATGCTAAAAGCCGTCATCCTCTGCTCTTAATCATAGACAACGACTTTCGTAAGTTAATATTTTGGTCAAGGCTCTGGAAGTTTCCAGGACTTCAAAGAGTTTTCTTCCTGTAATCTGTGTCTAAAATATAACTTACCATAATTTTCTCATACATTTTAATCATGTTTGACCTTCAAAAATTTGTTGAAAATCCTAGCCATGAGCAATTAAAAGACTTAAAGAAAGATGAGTGGAAAAGCATTGCTACCTACTTCCAAATAGAAATTGAATCTCGTATGACAAAAGAGGTCTTAAAAAACACAATTATAGAGTCTTTAGTTCAAAGGGAAGTCCTGGGGACAGAGGCTATTGATGTTTTGACTCCTATGAGTTATTCCTTTCCTACTAGGGTTGATAATCCTTATTCAACTCATACTAAACAAGGATACAGTGACCCAGTGGAGATGGAAAGATTAAGATTAGAATATCAGCTTAAGATAGAACAATTAGCTCAAGAAGAGAGAATGAGAACAGAACAATTAGCTCAAGAAGAGAGAGTAAAAATGAAAGAATTACAAATAAGAGAGCTTGAAGCAAATGCAAATTCAAACCTTAGGGAAAAGGAAATTGAATTGAGAGAGAAATTAACTGCGTTTAAACCACACAAGGAAGCTGCTTTATTGACTCAGTTTGATGAGAATGATGTGGATGGATTTTTAAACACATTTGAGCACATTGCCAAGAAAAATGAGTGGCCTGAACAACACTGGATATCAGTCTTGGTCCCAAAGCTGATCGGAAAAGCTCAGAGAGTTTATAATAGTTTTGATGATAAAAATGATTATAATGGTTTAAAGACTAGTATTCTTCGTGCATATTCAATTTCTCCTGATGGATATCGACAGAAGTTCAGAAAACATGTAAAATCAATTTCTCATACTTAGTGGAGTTTGCAAATGATAAATTAAGACAGTTTAAGAAATGGCTTGAAACAACTAACACCTCAACATTTTCAGACCTGGTTAATCTCATGGTTTTGGAAGAGTGGAAGAGTAAGTTGCCATTCACCATCCTGAAGCATGTGGAGGAGCAAGGACAGAAGGATCTCATGAAAGCAGCGGAGTTGGCTGACGCCTATGATTTATTGATGGGATCTCTAAATAACAGGAGTGGTTCCATCTCAGGTGTTAAGTACTCCTCTGGTGTAAGCTCCGGTATGGTGGGTGGTAAGCAGAGCTCTTCACACTTGATGCCTTGGACTCAAAATATCTCCAATATATCCTGTAGTTATTGCAAAAAGCCAGGTCATTCTATCCAGTCCTGCAAACACCCTAATTGTAAAACTTCAAAAAACATGTTTAACCCCAAAGAAAAATCTCCTCATGAAATTGAAAAGCCAGTAGTGACTTATGATTCAAATAAGCCTCATCAGAATTCCTTCCTTCCTTTTATGTTTCAGGGTACAGTCTCACTGAATAAAGATGATGAGTCATATCCCATTACTATCTTGAGAGATACTGGAGCATCTCAATCAATTTTGGTCAGAAATGCTATTCCTTGTGTATCTAGTGCCTTCACTGGGGAGAAGGTGATTTTGTCTGACCTTTCATCTAATCCCTCCTATCCCTTAGCTGAAGTTTATCTCCAGTGTGACCTTTTATCTGGAAATGTTAAAGTAGCTGTCAGAGAAGACCCTTTGCCAGTCAAGGGATCTCATCTGCTATTGGGAAATGATTTGGCAGGAGAACTCATTGTGCCTATGGTTTCAGTGGTTGAAAACCCTTTAACTGAGAGCCCAACTGAGATTCTAGATACTGTTGCTCCCCACTTATTTCCCTCCTGTGTTGTAACTAGGTCACAGAAGGCTAAAAAGAACAAAATCAATCCATTACCACCACCTGCTCCCAAGGAATATCTGCTGGATCAGACTATCTCAAAAGAAAACCTAATTAAAGCTCAGAAGGCTGATCCATCACTTGCTACCCTGAGACATGCTGCAGTCGAAGGTAAAGACCTAAATACATTGCCTTGTTTTTACTTCCATGATGGCGTTTTGATGAGAGCTTATAGACCACCAGAACTAAAACATCTTGATACCTGGTCAGAAATCCACCAAGTTGTGATTCCCAAATCTGTCAGACAATCCATCCTTAAACTGGCTCATGACAGGGATAGCTGGTCACCTAGGGGTCTTAAAAACTTACAAAAAAATCCTACAACATTACTATTGGTCAGGTCTTAGAAAGGATGTTTCTACTTTTATAAAAACTTGTCATGTTTGTCAAGTGGCTGGTAAACCTAATGAACAGCTTAAGTCTGCTCCACTCCATGCAATTCCTGTAGTGACAGCACCTTTTGAAAAGGTAGTTATTGATTGTGTGGGACCTCTACCTAGGACAAAGAAAGGTAACCAGTACTTATTTACTATCATGGATACTGCAACAAGATACCCTGAAGTCTATCCCCTCAGAAATATCACCTCTAAAACTATAATGAAATCCCTGCTTCATTTGTTCACTGCATTTGGCATCCCTAAAGAAATCCAATCAGGATCAAGGGACGAATTTTACCAGTAGGCTTTTCAAAAAAGTTATGGAGGAACTAGAGGTTAAACATGTCACTTCCTCGGCTTATCACCCACAATCCCAGGGCTGTTTAGAAAGGTTCCACCAGACCTTTAAATCAATGTTGAAAAAGTATTGCTTGGAAAACCACAAGGAATGGGATGAAGGCATAGACTTTCTTCTTTTTGCTATAAGGGAGTGTCCTCAGGAGTCTTTAGGATATTCTCCATTTGAGGTATTATATGGACGACAAATAAGGGGTCCCTTGAAGCTTCTGAAAGATCAGTGGTTTAACAGCACTACTCAAGAAAGTCCATCTGTATCTCACTATATTGATAATTTAAGATCTAGATTATCAGAAGTCAGAACGATTGCTAAAGATACCTTATTAAAGGCTCAGTGTAAAATGGAAAGACTTCAACATCCATCGTCTGTTGCACACAGTTACTCCCAGGAGACAAGGTCTTGCTCTTTCTTCCCATTCCAGGTAGTCCCCTCAGGAGTAAATTCACTGGCCCATATGTAGTTGCCAAAAAACTATCAAAGTTGAATTATGTAGTACACACCCCAGATAGACGTAAAGACTCTCAACTTGTTCATGTGAATTTAATGAAACCTTATTTTACTAGATGCCCAGAGGAGCACTATGCAGAGAGAAATGAGATGAACCCTGTACTGTTTGTGGGAACGGAGCCAGAGCCAGAGCCAGAGACTTCAGACTTGACAAACCCAGAATTGGATCTACCCCAACCGTCCGGTAACCTACCTAACAGCATGATCATGGAATCTCTATGTGATTACCTATCAAGTTTGACCAACATACAAAAGGATGACCTAGAATTGTTATTGACGTCTTATCCTGAAGTTACTGCTGATTTACCAGGGTTTTGTGGTCTCTTAAAACATGACATACGGTTGGTTAGCGATGCTACTAGTCCAATTAAACAGCCAGCATATCGTCTTAATCCTTTAAAAATGAAAGTAATGAAAAAGGAAGTTGAATTCTTAACTGCTAATCACCTTGCAGAACCAAGTTTTTCTCCTTGGGCTTCCCCATGCCTTTTAGTTCCAAAACCCGATGGAAGCCACAGGTTCTGTACAGACTATCGTAAAGTCAATAAGGTCACTGTCTCTGACTCTTATCCCCTACCACTCATAGAGGACTTAATAGATTGCATAGGAAACTCCGAATTTATTAGCACAATAGATCTCCAAAAAGGCTATTACCAGATAGGTATGACAGACAGAGCTAAACTAATATCTGCTTTCATAACCCCATTTGGGTTATATCAGTACACTGTAATGCCATTTGGGTTATCTAATGCTCGGTCCACATTCAAGAGGATCATCATATTCATCACACAGGATTTGGTTGGGACTTCAGCTTATCTGGATGACCTTGTGGTGATGGCTGACCAGTGGGACGAACACCTGACACGTCTCCATGCCCTCTTCAACAAACTAAAAAGTAGGATTTACCATCAACTTAGCTAAATCTACTTTTGGAGACTCTACAGTAACATATCTTGGACATGTTGTGGGACAGGGGCAAGTTCTACCGAAGGAGAGGCCAATGTGGAAGCAGTTCTAGCGTTCCCAACTCCAACCACCAGAAAAGGAAGTCATGAGGTTTTTGGGGATGGCCGGTTTCTATCGTCGTTTTTGTAAGAACTTCTCCAGTGTTGCAGCTCCACTGACTGATCTCACCGCACTTCGAACCCCCTTCAAGTGGACCTCTGCCTGCGAGACTGCCTTTCAACGTCTGAAAACTTTTCTTGCCAGCAGACCTGTCCTCGGAACTCCTGACCACTCGCAACCTTTCCATCTTCATATCGATGCTAGTGGAGGTGGGGTTGGTGCTGTTTGCTGCAAACCAACCCAGTGAGTGGTGTTCTCCATCCTATTGCCTACTATTCGTCGAAGCTGAAAGGACATCAACGGGGCTACTCCACAATTGAGAAAGAGGCTCTAGCTCTCGTGCTAGCAATCAAGAAGTTCGAGTGCTATCTTCGCCACCATCCTCATCCTACTACTGTCTTTACGGACCACAATCCTCTTGTATTTCTCCAGACTATGAAGAATTCCAATCAACGGATTCTACGATGGGCCCTGCTTGTTCAGCCATTTAATCTTCAAGTTCAGCATATAAGGGGTGTTGACAACATTCTCGCGGATACCTTGTCGAGACATCCCATCGAGGCTACAGAGTAATCTACCTCCTTCGTGCTTCCACTGCGTAGGTCTTTGTGGGGGAGGTGTTACGGCTATAATTATTACTCCTCCGCCTCATCCCTCGTGAACTCCCATCTTTTGACTGAAGTCAAGCACTCGTCCACCTCACGCTACCAGCGCTCCATCTGTTGACTGGATTTGATACTACTAGTTTCCCAACATGTCACCTGACTTTCCCTCCCTTTTTCTGTGTGAAGCGAGGTTGCCTGATTATCTGGTTTCCCGCGCAAGTTCAGTTCACACTCATCCTCTGCCCTGGGAATATCTTAGTGAACCACTCCTGACCTTTACCTGGAAGCCTGTGTTATAGGGAACCCATCTTCAACGCCTTCTTTTGCTGTAAACCATGAGTATCAGTTTTCTCCTTGCATTAGTTCATTAATCTTCTGATGGTGAATGGCTTTAGGTATTTATATTGTTTTTTTCTTAGGTTTAGTTAGGTTTAGGGTTGTAATTATTGTATGTTTAGTTTGTTAAATTAAATGAATAATCAACCAAATCATTATCAATCTACCCTGTAGTTTGTCTAGTTGCATAGTGTTCATGATCCTTCTCTTTTCTTATTGCTTTCCATGGGTCTTCATAGGGTAGATACAGTTAAATACTCCCCATGGATCGTAATACAGGTATAGGAGAGGTGTAGAATGAGACAAGTGTAAGGCAGGTATGGGACAAGGGTGGAGTTTGACAGGTTTAGGGTAGGTGTGGGGATGGAGTTTACAGGTGTAGGGTAGGTGTGGGGGTGGAGTTTACAGGTGTAGGGTAGGTGTGGGACAAGTGTGGGTCAGGTACGGCACAGGTAAGGAGGGGGTGTCTGACATGTGCGCAAAAAGTATGGGACAGGTGTGGGACAGGTCTGGAACAAGAGGGAGGCAGGTATGGGACAGGTGTGGGACGAGTGGGGAATCAGTGTTTGAAATTAGCTTGCAGTGCAGTTCTGGGGGCAGTGAGGGCAGCGGGTCTTCTGTTTAATAACCTGTGATGGGTTCGTGGGTCAGATGGTTGGTTTGAAATAAACTTAAGGCTATGTTTACTTCTTCAGTGCGGCGATTTCTTTTAAGTTTATTTTTTCTACTAATTACTAAACTATTTTAACCAACTTAGGAAAACTCTTTGTAGCGAAGGGGTCGGTGTAGGAAATATTAACCACTCCAGCTTGAAAATTCTCTCACAAGCTTTCCAGTCCATCTTGAAAAGTCGCTCAGAAGCTTTACAACTGGCCGAGCTATGGCATACACCCGACTTATGCTTTATGTGATTGCTTCGAACAAATACAGGTTCTAGTATTATTTAAAATCAGCCAGTCAAACAAATCAAACGTAACCACTGACTGCGGAAGAGTATTTCTTATTTTTTCAGGTTCTTAACAGATGACTATTTCCAAGTTAGGAGGGGCTACAAGCAAAAAAAGGATTAGAACTGTTTCCCCCAGAAGGATTAAAATCGTTTCAAGTTAACGAGAAAAAAATAAAAAAGTAAAAACAAGAAGCTGTGCCAAGGTACAGCAAACCCGTCCCCGGCAGTCATTTTGGTGCTGACGTAAAAACACAACAGAATATCTAGTCAAAGATGTCACATATCAAATTTGAAGTAAATCAGGTGAAACTTGACGATTTTGTGCCCATTTGAAATTTAAGGCCCGACCCACCTGACAGCGACCCCCTTACCGCTAACTGAGGGGTGACCCCCCTGATGTAATGAGGCATGTTATAGGATGCAGATTTGAAAGATACACCTTTAGGTTTTGGTTTCATGTCGATATGACGAATTTGAAAGGAGTTATGGGGATTTTTTTTTTTACATTCTTTGGTCCTACAGCCTAGACCTTGGCCCAGTTTGGCTCAAATTTTAATCACGTGACCAATAGGTCATAGCCCATCATCCTTGTAATTTCAGTCAAAATCGTACCAGTAGTTTTAGCGTAAAGTTGTTATCAGACAAACAGACAAACAGAACAAACAAACAAACAAACAAGCAAACAAACCGAGTGAAAACAATACCGTCCCCGAGCCCCCCCGGGGAGGGGACGGGTAAAAAAAAAAAAAAGACTATACCGCTGGACGAGGTGAGACGGACTAGCATGATAGAAAAATGAACCGCGGTCAGCTTAGCAGAACTAATGCTTGAGCCAGGTGTGCAAAAATAGTGCAAAACAGGATTATCAGAAATTAGCGCAGAGCTGGTGGGAAAACAGATCTGTGGTAAAGGGTGCGTGTGGTAAGGGTGTATGGTGAGGAGTATGCGGTGAAACGTGTGTGAGGAGTGGGTGTGTGTGGGAAGAGGGTGTGTGATGACGGGTGTGTGGTGGTAGGGATGTGATGAAGGGTGTGTAACGGATGGGCGTGTGTGGAGAGATGGTGTAATGAAGGGTATGTGGTGAAAGGATGTGATGATGGGTGTGTCACGAATGGATGTGTGGGGAGGAGAGGGTGTGTGGTGAGGAGTATGTGGGTAAAGGTTGTGTGGTGAAGGGTGTAATGTGAAAAGTGGTGATGAGGGGTTTGTGGGACAAGGGTATGTGGCGAGGGGAAGTGCGACGAATGGTTGTGTATGGGGAGAAGAGGGTGTGTACTAAAGCTTATATAGTTAATGGTGATAGTGAGCAGTGTGTGGTGAATGGTGGTGATGAAAGATGTTAGGAAATAGTGTTTGGAAAGACAGTATAGGAATTTATAAATATGTTCATAACCCATCTACCATGATACCCTCATGCACTCATTCTCAAATGACTAAAATCGTCTGGCGTCCACTGGAATAAATAATAAAGTTGTCCCTAGCTTCAGATGATTAATGGTTCTAACATCAACACTGTCCGAGATATATACCTATTCATAGCTGTATAAAATTGTCTGTCTTAAGCTGCCATACAACACTTGCAACACTCTCTAAGACACTATCGAGAAGCAGTTAGCACAGTGGAGATTTTGGTGTTTTAGCATTCTCCCACAGTTCAGTGTCAAAAAAATATATGTATATATAACTCTTTCTTTCTCTCTCTCTCTCTCTCTCTCTCTCCACCAGCTATCATAGCAAGTGGCATGAGGCAGGGCGAGGCGAGCTTCCCAGACGCCCAATAAAAACATTAATACCAATAATAATACATAGTCCAACACGACCTACTTTCCCAGGCCTATCTCGACTCCCACCACCAGAATCAGTTCTCGAGGCTGGGCTGGTTATCGACTTACTGTAGGCGACTGTACAGGGAAATACATAGCTCATTCTTGCCCTCCTTACTCTCTCACTCCTGTATTCGGAGAGAGAGAGAGAGAGAGAGAGAGAGAGAGAGAGAGAGAATTTCCTTCAAGCTTTTATAAATCCAGTCCTAAAACTGAGGTGGGATAAGTGAAAGGACTTTATCTAATTTCGGATAGTCACTGCAACCCACTTTTTTTAGTCGAATAATTATGAAACCATTACGCAATATTCTGGGAAGTTTGCTGGGCCCTGATGGTCATAACACAGTGTTTCAAAAGTAATTGCTCACTGTCTCGTTATTTATCGCAATCAAGTGAGTCAATATATACGCACGCAACTGAACACCAATGGAAAAAATTAGCCTAAATTTTTACTATGTCTACACACTTAAGAGATGTCCGTCACTTTCCTCCCCGAAGCTCCATGCCAGAGATAATCTTCTATGGGCTGGGAAACATCTCAAGACTCTCTCAAGCTTAAGAGTATTAGCCCGTAGAAGGGAATGGGGAGGGAAAGACGTAAAATACTAAAAGAAAACTTGTTTCCGATTTTTCTGGGCCCTAATTCACAAACCAACATACTTTCGATTCTCCTTCGTACCTGAGATGACGATGATGATGATGATGATGATGATTACTCTTATTATTTTCGGAAGAAGGTCAATGTAAGTGCATAATTTTACCATGACTCTAGTTCATTTTTTTTTTAAATCTTAGTTACGAGAATAATCAGAGTAATTTGCCTTCCAGGAAAGACAAGGAAGGGAGAATGCATAATCTTTACCATGGCTCTCGTTCTTCCTCCAAAAAACAAATCCTACTTACGACATGGCAGTGATCGTAACATTGTGAATCTGGTCATAGAACAGAACGGAAGCTTATGGGAAGCAGATTTGGTGGAGTGCTAGGGGGAAGCGCTGAGAGAGATGGAAGTGCTGGGAGGGAAGTAAAGTGCTGGGAGGGAAGGGAAGTGTTGGGAGGGAAAATGGAAAGGGATTATAGTGGAGGCAATTCAATACAAAAAATAAAATAAAATATCTGGATAAAGACGTGTAATACTGAAAGACTAGTTTTGGAAAAAAAAAAAAAAACAGGGAACTGTACAGCATCAGAAAATAGGCACAAAAAAATAAAATAAAATACATTAAGTTTGTTGGCTCACACTTGGTTGTTGATAAGGTTTTTTTGCGTGCGTGCACACACACACACACACACACACACACACACACACACACACACAATGTTCTCTCCGCTCACCAACACAATAATATAAAAACAAAATCCGCTTTTGCTACTCCTGAGGGATTATTTACACTCACTCTCATGGAAAGAAAAAAAAAAAAGAAAAGCAGTGAGAGAGAGAGAGAGAGAGAGAGAGAGAGAGAGAGAGAGAGAGAGAGAGAGAGAGAGAGAGAATCATATGTGGCAGCGGCAATGGAAAATATATTCGTACTAAAGGCATGCAACGCCTGTGAGGTAAATATTAAAAATTTTGGGTCTTTTTACAAGTTTTTTCTTTCTAACCTGCCGTCGAGGATATTTAAGAAGCAGAGAAAATTAGTACAAAATAAAGCAAAATAAAAGGAGAGCTGTACTTAGAAGGCTTATGTTAGTGGAAGTAAAGTTGCGATAATCCACACTGCTAATATAAATGGAAAATGAGGAGAGCAGATGCCTGTTCCCACTGGAAATAATCCGCTCCCCCAGAGAGAAACAGAGAGAGAGAGAGAGAGAGAGAGAGAGAATGGCGTCTTTGACTCTTTTTTTTTTTTTTCTTTCTATGCTCTACACTGTGCGTCAGAAAATAGTTAAAATTTTCTAGCCAGCATTTTCCACGCTCGCTGCTCTTCTCCAAAACTCATACAGATTAATTTAAAACAACAGCTAAAAACATAAATACAAATAAATAAATAAATGCTGGCTAAAAGCATTACCAACAACAGCATTGGTGAGAAGATATATAGTACATCCTTGTGTCTGTTTTATAACAACTGATTTACTTCCAGCACAAAAACTCGTAGAAAATTTTATTGTATTTTCCCTTCGCCTCTCTCTCTCTCTCTCTCTCTCTCTCTCTCTCTCTCTCTCAGCCGGTACCTGATGAGGCGAACAAATCTTCCTGACAACTCGTACAAACGGTCTTATCCCACTGTAATTACCCCTCGTCCTTTACCTCACGCTGATTGCTTGCTACAGGTGTCCCCCTTCCTCACATCCCCCAGTCCTCCAGTTCCCCACCTAAATGCCTACCCTCCTTCCACTCATGCTTCCACCTTCATTCCACTTTGTACCTTTTTATTAACGCAACGATTCTCTCTAAAGTCTCCTTATCCCCTCCCTCATCCTATCTCATACCCCATCCTACCTTCATCTGTTCCTCCTTCCTAACTCACTCCCTCCCCCTCCCTTCCTCCCCCAGTACCATACACCCCTCCCATCTCTACTTTCCCTCTCCACTGATCTATTTCTTTCGGTTGAGCTTTGATGATAATAATAATAATAATAATAATAATAATAATAATAATAATAATAACAGAATAAATAAATAAACAAAACGATTGCTATTAGTACTTATATCGGAAGAGGAAAATTTCCCAATTATCAAAACCAAATCGGAATCGGCTTATTATTATATGATTTTTTTTTTTTTGCAAAATATATATATAATGGAAATAGTAGGCTTTCCATTACTTCTTTTCAAATGTAAGGATCTGTTTCACACACTACGCTCTTTTGACGGTGATAAATGGCAGACTGAATTAGTTCCATGCTAACAACGTGGAGCCTATGGACGATGGCGAGAACAATTGGTTGTACATTCCACCTCACTGACTTGAAACGGTAATAGTGATGCGTCAAAGACTGTGGCTTGAAGTTAGTGTTGTAATGGTTTCGAGCAAATTTCAGGTAAACTTTTTTCATAATTCCAATCTCTCTCTCTCTCTCTCTCTCTCTCTCTCTCTCTCTCTCTCTCTCTCTCTCTCTCTCTCTCTCTCTCTCTCTTTTTCGTTATTAGTATTTGCTATTGATCTTAACGTTAGGCTCTACACATCTTGCGTAGGGTAGACAGTGCTGGAGTATAAACGAGATCTGTTTACACGTGGAGGCGAGTGTCATGGTTTTCTTTTTTAACTGCTGTGACTAGCATGGTGACTGAAAGATGAATTTATATATTACAGTCCGTCAGCTTCCCAAACACTGCAGAGAAAGATCTACAAAATAATATCAGGATTTAAAAGAAGACCGTATGAGAGATTAGCACAATGCAGATTGATGTAGATCCCATTATCGTCATTTCACTAGTTTTCCCTTTATATTTTACCTTTTTCTAGATACTGTTTACAGCACTTGACTCAACTTATTTAAGAATATTTCTTCAGGATTATCTCTGGCTATAAAATTCGCATACTAGAGTAACTTGTCTTTTTGTGAAAACTGAAGTGGAAGAGCTAGAAAAATTTACAATTATGAAAACAGAGCTAACTTTTTACGAACTTGGGCAAAGCTTGATGTGTTAATGGGTAAAAATTTTAGTTTTCATGTTTTGTTTTTTTTGTGAGGAAGAAGGAACCAAAGGCAACGAGCCCGCAAAACTGTTCCCTCCAAGAGAAAAACAAAATACAAGAGAGAGCCAAATCCAAGATCCATTCATTTCGAGATGCCTGGACACACTGCTTTTGAAAGACTGGAGATCATAGGAAGTAGGAAATACAGACAGAGGGAGACAGTTCCAGAATTGACCTGTTGCATAAATGATTGACTGGGAGTAACGGTTAACTCTTGCATTAGAGAGCTGGACTGAAAAGGGGTGAGAGTTTGCTGCTAGACGGGTGCTACGCGCCCGTCGTAGAGGTGGAGGAATGCATGCAGACAGTTCAGAGGAACAGTGAGTGTGCATTCCTCATATTTTTAATTCTTTCAATAATGTCACTTTATCTACATCACAATACTTGTGGTGAGTCGTAAATAAGTTAACACATGTTACGTAATTAACATTTTAGCTGCCGGAGGATGGAATGTGGTATTTCAAGATCGTGAGCAGAATGTCTTGGTATTGGCTTTAATGATGGCCACAATAAATATACCGCCTCTGGTGAAACATGGAATTATACATCGCCTTTGTTATGGCCAATACAACAGTTCATATTACAGGATCACTTGGATAGATGCGCCAGAAGAAATATATTTTATTGTTGTTTTCCACTGGACTCCCTGAGGAAAGGTTTCGGTGCATGAAGGCTTAAAATACTTGAGTACTTATCTAAGGTTAGGGAAATATCACTCCCGGAATTAACTTCATCTAGACTTCAAACAGTGTCTTCTACACTTCGTCTGAACATATGGTAATACAAGCATTTATAATTAACTTTTCATTTGAATGTCTTATCAGGTGCTTGAACACTATCGTATTTACTAGATTTGGTAAACAGCTGAAAATTCATGCAACAAAAGCAGCTGTCTTTAACAGCGATTAATGGATACCTACTGTCATCTAGTCGGTTATGTACTGAACTTAAATACCGTCAGATGCGGTGAGAACGTGACGTCACTGTACATCCGTTTATATAAGGTGGCATAGGGAATGTGGTGGGGCGGGGGAGGAGAAAGTGATAAGCATTCATCAGGCTATACAGTATAACAGTGTATAAGTAATCAGCATTTGCACACAAAACCAAGATACAAAACTATCAAGTCTGAATTCTAAAATGCATATTATCATTGCATATCAGATGTGATTTGCCATTTCAGTAGGTGAATATTGGTATCGGTCCGGTATCAGTAGATATGCAAAACTCGGCGATATATCGATTCGGCGAACCGGTTCAGACTAAGCACCCTCGCTAGAACCCCACTCTCACCTCCGTCTCTTGCCTCTAACCTCACCCTTATGCACTGCCTCCCTCACCACGACTTTCTCCCCCACTCCATCCTCACCTTCACCCCTATCTTCTCAACTTTCTCCCCCATGCACTACTCCCCTCACTATTATTTTCTCCTACCCTACCCTCGCCTCAGTACTTACCCCCCTACCTTCTCCCTCACTTCTACCCATCTCATCACCATTTTCTCCCCCATTCCATCCTCACCTTCGCCCCTATCCCCCAGCCTCCTCCCTCTCAGTCCTCCCACACCAATATTTTCTCCCCCACCTAATCTCCACCCCTATCCCTCTATTTCCTCCTTCACTACACCTTTCACCAACACATTTCCACGCCCTATCCTCACTTCCACCCCCTCCCATCCCTCCTCTTACCTCTTTTCTTCCATAGCTCCGGTCAATGGACAAATATCCAGCAAAATAAACTGTACTCACCCCTTTTTATCTGCCACTGAACTCAACGCCATTCTGAGAGAGGAAAAAAACAAATGCGTGTTAAAACATTAAGAGGGTAGATTATGAACATTAAGCCTGTCAAAAAGGCATATATACTTGAGCGTCATGCACTT
>NC_136975.1:7264185-7291685 GCF_032717465.1 Coenobita brevimanus | reverse complement strand
TATGTATGTATGTGTTTGTGTATGTACATATGTATGATCCGACTATGACAACTTACGATGTTTTGACCGAAAGAGAGGTGATACAGTTGTGGTGGAGATCAATCTAAGGTCAACGGTCATGTGTCAAAGGTAAAAGTATAGTATTCGACACTATTTTATGATGGCTGGAATGAAAACTGACATGTATTTTTTGTGTGTGGGTCTGGAAGGAAATTATTTGAATTAGGCATATATCAGTCAAAGGCTAAGGTCGCAGGTCTAGGCTAAAAGTAGGTCCCTGTGTTCTCTGGGTACCCTTCTAATTAAATCGTGTGAATATACCACGAACAGTTTAGTTTATGTTATCAGATTGCGGGAGTTGAAAAAATACTGTGGCGGCAGCAAAGCAAGAACACACAAGTCGACACAATTTTGAAAGGGTTAACCAGCCGTATGACAAGCACTGACCAAGCCCAGAAAGAATACACGAATCGACGTCATTCTGAAAGGATTAACCAGCTGTAAAACATGCCTGACCAAGTCCTGTCAAGCACAGGAAAGTTCGGTGAAGCCCTGACACGCGGGGGAGATATGTCTTTCTCCTGCCCGAACCCAAAGCCCTCCAGTCACTCAAAGATCCGCCCCAATTACACCCGGCCCGTATCACATTATGGAGAGGGGCGGCTGCACGGAGGATCTCTTACACGACAGCTGCTATCACGAACGGGTATAATTCTGTTACTTACATTATCTCGGGGTTCAGATTACACTGGTGGTACGGCACAGTTTAATTGTACAGACGATTCTCTCGGATACGATGCGTCAGGGAGGGAAGCTATTGACGTGCCCTAAATGTGAAGCAGACGCACTAGTTCTATTTTAAATTCCATGAAGTGTTGTGACTGTGAAAACAAAAATCCTCCAACGCACGAGTAGCCATACATACGTCTAAAAGAAAATAGTGTCATTACTAAGAATAAAACAGGATTTCTGATGCCGTGAATGATGGTTGAGTATTTCTTAATCCCTTCATTACGATGACATTTTTGTTTTGGTCTTGTTTCCCCAAGACGATTTTACGTAACCTGGGAAGATCCTCCACCAGTAGAGGAGTTAACAGAAGCTACATCAAACTCCTCCAGTTTTTAAGCCTCTCAAAAGCTAATCTTATTCGTCTGCAGTTAAGGAAAAAAGAGTATTCGGAGAGTGCAACACACGCTCCCACAAAACTGGTCTATGGGCCGAATATGTGACTTTGCCTCATGTCCTTGACCTTCAAACTAGTGCTCTCAAAATCGAATTACTTTAAAGCGAACCAAAACTAATTACCAGAGAGTTATTTTGTGATACACACACACACACACACACACACACCACACACACACACACACACACATCCAGACAGACACTACCGAAACCAATAACTACCCGCAATGAAAGTACCATTTCCCTTTTTTCATCAACCGAGCATTTTTCTGGTACTAAACACATGTAATTTACGCCTAAAACACCTAGCACAAAGCCTCTGTTTTGAAGTCAACAACACCCACACCTATTTGCACGTTACAATTGTTTTACGTTCCCTTCCAGTTTATACATGAGAGAGAGAGAGAGAGAGAGAGAGAGAGAGAGAGAGAGAGAGAGAGAGAGAGAGAGAGAGAGTGAGTATAACCAAGCAGTGTTGAAAAGAGGTGGAATTGAATGATAAAACCAACATTTCAAGAATTTAAAAAAAAAAAAAAAAAAGGAGAAAATAGAAAATGGTCCTTTCAAAAGGAATGAAAAAAAAGGAAAGAAAAATTTTACCTTTTAGATAATTTACTTCCATTGTTGAAAAAAGTGGACTTTGATTATATAACAGGAACATTCCAGTCAAAAAATAAATAAGACAATAATAGAGTGAAAAAAAGATCTTTCAAATAGGATAAAAAAGGAATAAGAATGTTAAGGAAAGACTAATATAAATTTTACTTTTTCGACATTTTACTTTCAGATCCCAGTGACCTTTGCTAGCTTTTCAAAATATAATCCTTCTACTACGATGACGCAATTTTTTTCGTAACCCTTTGAACCCGAAGTCATAGCTCTTGTTTACTGTTATGTTTTTGCTTCCTTCAGACGATTTAATTCCGCTTAGACAATTTTCGAGCTGGAGGAGTTGTTGAGAGACATAACGAATCTGTTCACTAAAAGAAGTCTACGCACAGCTGAAGAGAATCGTCTGGATGGAGCAAGAATGAAATTATGAGGAGCGTCCCGGATAGAAGGGGTTAAGTAGGGTGCTACCATGTAATTTTATTTAAGTTTAGAGGGGCTACAGTAGTAGAGCCTTTAGTTATGGCTTTATCTTACCTTTATTAGCTCACTGACTCTTTCATAAGCTGAATACAATCGACTGGAGATGGGGAGAATAAAAAATAATATGTTCTTGGATGAGAGTTAATTTCTCGATCCGGTGATCTTTTTAGTTTATTCTTAAAGTACACACACACACACACACACACACACACACACACACACACCAATCGGATAAGATCTGGGGATGGCAGCAATGAAGCACGCACGCTGACAGTACGCTAAATAAAAGCCAAATTTGCTATTCATCCAGCCCGCACCAGTTAATGATAAGCCAAACCCCATTTGACGCCATCAAACCTTAGTAATCAGTATATGTGTGTGTGTGTGTGTGTGTGTGTGTGTGTGTTTAAGTTAGTACATTCAAAGTTTACATATAACAATAGAGTTAAACTGGCTTATGTTCCCGTCAGACTTCACAAGGTTAACCAGGACTACCATCCATCAGCGTTGCCCCTAAACTGGTTATGCTAATTCTATTCACATCACTCGGGATTAGGATTAGTCTTATTCCTGGGGAACCAGTTAATAAAAAATCTTAACCTACTTTTAAGATGACAGATCCTCCGTAAGTTAAATATCAAGAATAATACTTCTTTGTCGGAATATTCTCTTTTATATTCACTCAAATCTTGCTTTTAAATGTTTCTTTGCTCCATGGTCAGTATTCTCGTCGGGTAAGGAGGCTCCCTAGCACCTCTTCCATAGCGATTTATTTTCCTAACAACCCATTAATACTGTCTTTTTCTGCCTCTTATATCTTTTTAATCTCGAGACTGGTTACATGAATAATACACAAGAATATATTAATGGAGTAGATACAGAAATAAACCGGTGAAGAAGAGATTTTAGTACGCTTCGTAACTGTGCGAGAATACAGCACCATGAGTCAACACAGTAACATAAACAGATATATCTTAACTGCAGACTGGACTCGTAAATGCCTATGAGACGGGTCCCTGATACGGCATGACAATCTCTGGGTCTTTAGGGGCTCGTCAGTATGATTAGGCAATGGTTAACTGAAGTTACGAAAGAGACTGAGTGAGACCGAATACTGAATATCATTAAGCATAAATATAAACACTGATGGTGGTGGAGAGGGGTGCCTTCATGCTGTGGCATTAACACAGTCGGGCAAAGTCCCTGAACTCCCTACTCCTCGAAAGGAGGGTGGTAGACTGAAGAAAAAAGAAAGCTTCGACCTGCCTACACTGGCTTCATGTCCAGATTAGCTGTTACTACTGCACTGAACACTCATAATGGTGATGGTGGTAAGAATACAAATGAGAAGCTAAAAATTACAAAATTGTCAACACTTTGGACTACAGAGTTTACAAAAGGTAATGACCGATGGTTAATAATAATGATAACGATAATAATAATAATAATAAAATAATAATAATAATAATAATAATAGCAGCAGCAGCAGCAGCAGCAGCAGCAGTAGTAGTAGTAGTAGTAGTAGTTGTAGTAGTAGTAGTAGTTGTAGTAGTAGTAGCCGCAATAATGATAGAATAATACAAACAATGCCTGACGTCACATAACAAAAATTATTACTTCTTACAGACAGCTCCATAGCGAAAGCTCTCTCTCTCTCTCTCTCTCTCTCTCTCAGTCACGCACGCACACACAGTCACACACATACACATTTCAAAGATAACTTCGTATGAAGAGCCAACATTCTGCCTGTCTGTCTGTCTGTCTGTCTGTCTCTCACACACACACACACACACACACACACACGTCACACCGAGAAATTAAAGCGTGACCTGCGAACCTTTTTGAAGTGACGTAGGCCAGGTGGGTATGCAGGTAGCGTAATTAACGAGATAACAGCCATATCAAAGAACTTTTCATTAACAGGCCCCTGGTTCTGCTGCACGTCATCTGCTTCACTAAATGCAGCTGTAATATTCGCAGGGATGGTGTTTTCAAGTTATAATTATTCCGGGATTCATTTCGGTCCCGGACTAGAGAATAACAGAGAGATTTATAACTTTGCTGGTCTGGAAATTACCTAATGTTGTGTGTGTGTGGGGGGGGTGTATGTATGTATGTATGTAAGCATGGAAAGAGAGAGAGAGAGAGAGAGAGAGAGAGAGAGAGAGAGAATCATTCAAAGTCATTAAAAGTTCCGCCTCATAATTACACCAGCTGTTCTTTTAACCTGGAAAAGCGACTATCGACGCTAGTTATCGTGATTCTCAAAATAGGTGTAATAATTGAGACTGCCATGATCCGGAACGGAATACATGCACGAAAGCGTTGTCTAGCAGCCGGGACGAGAAGGGAGGTGGGGGCCTGGAGGGGAGGGAGCTAAAGGAGGGTGGGGGAGAATGGAGGGAGAGGGTAGGGAGGAAACGGGATGGGTGCTTGGGGGAGGGAGGAGAGGGCTTAGATTAGGGAGGGGGCTAGAGAGGAAGGAAGAGGATGGAAAGGGGGAACACGAGGGCTATTGAGGGAGGAGGGGGGAGAGGAGGGAGGCAAGGAAATGGAGCTAGCAGTGGAGGAAGGGGCAAGAAGGAGCAAGGGGATAGGGAGGGGAGGGAGCAGGCGGAAAAGACTGGGGGATGAGGGCTACAGGTGTAAGGGATACTAAAAGAGAGTAGGAGTAAAGACAAATTATTAAGAAATGTAGCAAAGGGGAAGTGTATCAGAGGGGGGAGGGTATGTCAACTCTCTCTCTCTCTCTCTACCTATGTGTGTGTGTGTGTGTGTGTGTGTGTGTGTGTGTGTGTGTGTGTGTGTGTGTGTGTGTGTGTGTGTGTGTGTGTGTGTGTTTTGCCAGTCTATTTAGCACAGAAGATCCCTCTGGTGGTAAAAGAGTAAATGAAAACTCTGTGTAACACCCTTCCCCCCTGTTAGTAAAGTCCTTGAACTGAACACAACTGTGTGGAGATGACAAAACCCTTCAGTCCGATAACCTTATTTATTTCAACCTTGCTATCTCCAGACGATTATATTTATCTTTCGAGAGACTTTCAAACTGGAGGAGTTAGTTATAACCAATATATTCCCCTTTGCCACAGTTCTCCATCCTAAAATTAACTATATTCGTCTATCCATAACATTATATAATCTGAAATATGTGAACAGAATGAAAACGTTAACTTCTTCAATTCAATGATATTTTAAAGTTAGTCCTTGCTACTTCCACACGCTTTTTGTTCAAGGTACGATGGCTGTACAGTTGTGAAAGGGTTAATTAAGGCCATGTATAACCAGCCAAAATAAAAAAGTCTCTCAATCTGAATAAAATCGTAATAGGGAGACGTAACTAAGAAGAAATATATATCATTGGAATGAGTGGATTAAAAAAGAATTGTCCTCTGGCTAAAGGGAATGAAGCATTTCCTGAAGCCCTGACCCCACCCACTGCCTGATTCTCCCTCACACGTATTCTGATATATTCGTGGCCTTTCCTTGCTCTGCCTTGTCTAATGAGTGCCATCTCTCATTATATAAATCTCACCTTCTCGTCTCCGCTGCATTTAGGCGTCTGAGGCTGTAGTCTCGTGGACTAAGATGCCACATCAGCACTTTCTTACCAAGTTGTTTTTTGTACTGCACTTTAAAATTATCCTGTGTGTTAGTTAGGGCTTTAAAAAATTATAAGTACGTTGTGGAGCGAAGAGTGTTGGTAATTAATAATGAGGGGTGGAGTATTGCAAAATTATTATGATATATGTAGACGAAAACGATACTGTTTCCTTTGCTAATAGTGAATAGGAGCTTTTCAGACTGATGAAGCGTTTTGTGGTCATATGTAGCCATGAACTGGTGAGAGAGTTAAAGTACATCGGTGTAATAAGAACAGAGTGGTAAATATATGCAATGAAACTGGAAAGTAAAGTGTTTCGGGGAAAAAAAAAAAAAAAAAGCTGTTGGTATGGTGTTTTTTGTTGCGACCCAGCCTCATCTGAATGTAAACTCGCCGGACTGCAGGCTGAAGCTACTGTACTTTCTGTAATCCTCTATCCTCCCTGCAGAGAATAAGGAAGGAGTTGAGGGAAGTTTATATAACAAGGCAGCAGAGCCACCCAGTTCTATCAGTGCCACCACGAGAAGGCATCCCCCACAAACACATGATGGCATGAACCCCTTGATGTGAAACAAAGATCCAAGCGTGGAAGCTACAAGAGCATTGTATAAGGTGTGCCAACGTCCTCAATTAGGGAGGGATGTGAGAATTTGGTACTGGATGGATATAAAAAGTTAAGAGTGACAGCAGTTGACGAATGTGTGTAAAGAGGATACGGTACTGTAAGAAACTGTAATTCGCGAAAAGATGTGCGCTAGGAAAATGTGTTGACAATACAGATTCATCGAACTGAAGGGGTTGGATACAGCCTTCATTAACCTTGTCACTATGAGATGGCTCTTCCAAGTTGAGAAAAATTATCAGGAAAAAAAATAAATTAAAAAACATCCCCCTGCAGTAACGATTAAAAACAATGGAAAAAAAGACTACATGAAAGATTTTGCATTGGTGTAAGGATGGATGAGTGGTTTCTGGAGACCAAGGCAAATCAGGTGTCACCCTTCATGCGCAGCCAAAAACAATGTATCGCAAGGGATGGGCTTATGTTGATAGTTTGTGCAAGAAATGGTTATAAGTTTTCTAGCATATTACACTTCCTATTATACACACACACAAACACACACACACACACACACACACACACCACACACACCTACCACATCTGCTTACACCACCAATTGTACGACCACCAAGATTAATGTACAAATGAAGGTTCACTCTTAAGGTTATTGTGGCATTTCCAGAATACACACACAAACATCCATCTCTGTCTGTCTGTCTGTCTGTCTGTCTCTCTCTCTCTCTCTCTCTCTCACACACACACACACACACACACACACACACACACACACACACACGAGATAACTGTAGCAATTAGGGAGAGAAAGGCAGCGCACAAGTTCAAAGACACCGGCAGCCTAGCGGTCCAGAGCGATTACATTCACCAGATTAGTAGGATGGGGTGATGTTTGACAGGGTTACACGAAACGAGAAACTCAGAAAAACATCCCTTTGCATGGATAATCCCTAGGAGTTCTTTAGTGACGTGAATATTTAAAAAATCTACTAGGAACAACATCGCCCCATTGAATGATGCACAATTTTGTGAAATTCGGAGCATGAGATGGCAGACAGTCTAATTTCTCACACCTTATTACTGTTCACTAAAGAGGCGGAGGTGACATCCTTGAATCAGCCAGTACTCATGATGATGTGACTTTAGGGAGGCTTCATTGCACCGACCATTGTTTCCGACGTCAAGCCCATTTAAAAGCTCACAAATTCCCTGGTCCTGGCAAGTTTCGTCCATGGGTCCTGCGAGTGTGACCAGATGGCCTCTCTCATCACTCCTGTCTTCAGTAAATGGCTGTCTACAGGATACGTTTCATAGAACTGGAAGAAAGCAAATGTGTTCCCCGCCTGAAAATGGGAGAGACCGCTATTTTTAAGGAAACTGCCGTCCAATCAGCCATCAGTGTGTTGTGGGGAAGATACTGGAAGCTGTAATTGCAAATAGGACAGTAGATCAGCTAAAATCATATAAGATACTGTTTTACTCACAACACGGCTTAAGGCAGTGGCGTTCATGTTTGACCTAACTGAATGAGGCTGTATGCTCTCTGAACATGACAGGTGATGGGCAAGCGACATTCTCTTTTTGGACATCCATAAAGCGTTCAGCAAAGTAACACATTAAAGGTTACTGGTAAAAGTTTGTACACTGAACACATACTCGTAGATGCACTGTAACTGGATGGACTAAGAACTAGCTAACCGATGAGGACCAGAACCTATTACACCCGTTTTTCCTTAACTTGACCCAGATTTTCGTTCTTTTGCAGCTTATTTCACGTAGCTCAGTGGCAGAAAAAGACAGTGCAGCAGCTTTTCATATTTTCCATCCTACTTCTTTGTGACTGGCATCACATCCTAGTGTTAATCTCTTAGTACAACTGAGCATTCAAAATGGAGATGGTAATTTTAGGCCAAATTAATGTAAAAGGAATATAGTTAATAGGGAAATATCTAACTTTTCATCATTTACAAGGACTCAGTCGTTAGTCCGTTGATCTTTATCAATTAGTTACATCAATAATATACCCATTAGATGGGGGCTTCGACACCGATCTGCAAAATATGCGGACGACGAACCTTGGTAGTAATGCTTTGTCACTCGAGAAGACAGAAGTGCTTGCTAGGAACCTGGTTCTCATGGTAGCAAATGCCGTTCAGCCTGGATAGTGCAAGGTGAGGTACTATTGCGGACACTAATATCGATCCACACCCGAACGATAAATAACGAGACCGTGAGCAATGACTTCCAAAATCCAGTATTCCGACCATCAAAATCCATCAGACTATTCAGAATATTGTGAAAGAGTGTGATAATTGTTCAGCCAAAAAGTGTATCGATATTACTGTAAGCAATAGTATACTGGTCATGAAAATCCTCGAGATAGTTGCTCTTTGTTGGGAAATAATCAGCAATACTGACTTGGAGAATGTTTAGGTGTACTTATCAGTAGTGACCTCAGCATCTCCAGATGGTGCACTGTAGGGCATAATAAATTACAGTGAATTCTAGGCTACATGAAGAAGTTTTTTAAGTATAGAAATAAGAATAACCTTTTTTTTTTGTACATTTCTCTAGTGTGGCAGCATCTGGAATATTTCTGATCAACGTTTTAAAAGCAGCCTGAGTGTATTCAGGCACAGGCTACTAAACTGATCCCATTCATCACACACATGTGACACTAGAAAAGGTTGCAAGCATTGATCCTCATGTCGTTGGAGACTAGGTATATGAGTGGACCGCTAACATAGATTTTCACAATATTTAATAGATCTGAAAATATCAGCTAACGGCAAGCATTTAGTCTGAGTACTAACATGATGAAGATTCACAGGTGAGAGTTTAATCTGAAGCCTTTCCACCTTGACATTAGGCAATTACTTCATATACAAGCCAGTGTATACCTGGAATCGACTAACATCTAAGGTATAATTGACAGTTTCTGGATAAAGCAGTTCAAGACGTGATCAGGCAAAGCATTCTGAGGTTGACTAGTGATAGACTGAATGTTTTCTTCTGTCCTTTAAAATTTTCTTAACTTCGTCTAATTCCCCAGGTCACGTGTATGTTTTTCCTGGGTTGGAGGAACAACATATATCCGGTAACTTCATCCACGGAATGGTATGGTATGGTATGGTGTGGATCGTAGCACCTTTTGAGATACTACGTCTCTTTTGAAGTCTCTCTCTCTCTCTCTCTCTCTCTCTCTCTCTCTCTCTCACACACACACACACACACACACACACAATACCAAACAGTGAGGCTACAATGAAGGGCTACTCTTAAGGTAATTGCAGTAATCCCAGAACGAGCAACGAGTCTCGCCCATCACCCTGACGCTCACTCGACCTGAGGGAATAATGTGACCAGGGTAACCATAGCGGATCGATTAATTGAGACATTTTTCACGCGTCAGGTTGGGTGAGAGAGAGAGAGAGAGAGAGAGAGAGAGAGAGAGAGAGAGTTACGTCAGCTGTTCAAGAAGACAAATATTTGAGGTAAACATGAACACTGGCACGAGGTAGAAGGGCTGTCCTTCTATCTAGAGGTACATAAAAGTGGGAAAGAAAAAGAGAGAGGGAGGATGGAGGACACACACACACACACACACACACACACACACACACACACACACACACACACACACACACACACACACACGCACGCACGCACGCACGCAGGCACGCACGCACGCACGCACACACACACACACACACACACACACACACACACACACACACACACACGAAGCGTGGGATATTTAGGTCACTTGTCGGTACGCATTCTTTGCCTCCTCGGACTGCATTCTAATACATCCTCTAATACTTGATTCTTAGTGATCCATATTCCTTATTTCATGTATATTTCACGTACGAGCATTTGGAAGCCTGAAGGTCTTGGATGCCTCATGGTCTAGTGGGTTAAGACGCTGCAGTCAAGTGTGGCCCATAAGGGTTTAAATCCTGGGACAAGACTTGATACTCCGTTCCCTGAGCCCTAGCATTCCCATGTTTTACACAGATTCACATGCCACCACCTCAGCACCATTACCGTTTAATATAATGCCGCTCAGTGAAGAACGACTGGCCGCGCTTCCCCTGTCTGGACTTACTACCCTAGCCCTGAGTATTTTCAGTCATGATGGGGCAACACCGGATTCAATGGTGCATGGATGTGTGAATAAACATCTGTTGAATCTTCAATCTACTGTATATTCGCATGGAATTTTTCTTTTTAACCCATTTAGTGCGATGACGTCTTCTTTCATAATCATGCTATCTCCAGACGATTTTTTTTTCAGTTCAGGAGAGATTTTTCGAACTGGAGGGGACAGATACAGTATATTAACGACCCTTTCTTCACTAGATGTGTCTCTTAAGCTGAGTAAAATCGTCTGTCGAAAGTTAGATTTCATTGCCAAACTATGGGATCGGATTCAAGGCGTTATGGAAAGATAAGAACTGACAAATTCCTAATGCTTCATAAACACATGTACACAATTCAGCACACACCGAACATATAAACGAGCTGACACTGAGGCGTAGGAAGTACAGGAATAAATGCTGACGGTGGGCGGTATTCAGTGCGAGAAACACCACAATAATTCTGCTGATTTTTACCATAGTGAGAGAGGTAGGATTGGCAGCAAGGAAAAAAAAAAAACAGGGAACTTATCATGTAGAAATGCGAGAGGGAGCCGAGTGATTACAGAGCTAAAAATTGAACATGCATTTGCACCTGTTGCTTATGCTGGCCTTCATTTAACTTGGAAATAGAAAATAAAAGAAGGACAGCTGCTTTGTTCATTTACGAAGCTGGAACATTTCGGGGACATAACACAGACTACTGATGGTTGAGACTTCCTCGACTTTGTTAAACATGTCTGCTGTGCTACTGACTTTGGAATGATCATGAAATTCATATGAAATACAGCTGCCACCATAAAGATGAAAGCAGTCCATTACGATTAATAAACAGTGAGCGATGATTTGAAATAATAGCAGTTGTAGTTGCAGATCCAGGTTCATCTGAAATGTGAACCCAGTGGAATGCAGGTTGAAACTGCCCTTTTCCTGCAGTCCACCATCTCAATTTTTTTTTTTTTTTTTTTGAGGGGGGAGGGGGATATGGAGAGAGTTGAGGGACGTTTGCATAACGGGGTAGAACCGATCAGTGCCACCTCGTGAAGGCATCCCTCTGCATCACCATGACTATAAAAGCCCAGTGACAAGATCTTCCGAATCCATCAAAAATTTCAGAGTACTGGGTAAAGGTTTCATAATTGTCAGACTAAAAAGAACATCGATAATACCGTGAGTTCCTGAACCGGGGCTTTTTTTTTTTTTTTTTTTTTTTTTTTTTTTTAACAGAACGATGGACCGGGGTCTGTTTTTTCAGGGGTTCGATCCCGGCTGTTCAGGGGAAAATGTTCACTGTTTTTCCACATGGCCCCACCGGCAGGTAGCAAAAACATCCCCACTAACACCACACCACCAAGGCTGAGTGTGATAAATTAATATTCTCAAAGTATCACAGAGATGGTATGTATTATGTTCTTTTTACTCTAACTCGGCCTAAAACTGCTATCTCCATTCTCAATGCTGAGCTGTAACACTAGAATAACACTAGAATATGATGCTTGTCACGAAGAAATGCCAAGGAATGAATGTGGAGCTGTAGCAATGTCATTTTCTGCCATTGAGAGATAAAGGATATTATGCTCATTTTACTCTAACTTGGCCTAAACAGCTATCATTCCATCCTGACTGTTGAGTTATAACACTAGAATAATACTAGAATATGATGCTTGCCACGAAAAAGTGCCAAGAAAAGTACGTAGGGCCGTAGCGATGTCTTTTTCTGCCAATGACCTAGTGAAACAAACTGCAGAAGGACGAAAATCTAGGTCAAGGTAGTGTAAAATGATTAGTGATCAAAGATGAGGTGAAAGTGAAGGCTGCAGAGGATTAGCATACAGTATGTAGGTGTGACGTAGGTAGATTAATGCACCTCAAGAACGGGCATACTAGCCTATGTCCCGAGTCAGATGTATAAAGAAAAAGAAAACCATGTGCAAAGACAGGTATTTACAAAGATGATCAAGGAATTTTCTCGTATACTGAACGATAACCTCCACTTTTCCCTCTCATTTCTCTACCTCATCACGGTTTGCAAAGTCCATCTCCACCTTTTTATCCCTCATCACTACTACTTCATTATAGTCTACCTGTAAAAAAGTTGTTCCTTCAAATGACTATCACATCAAAATATTAGATCAATTTTGGTCATAAAATATTAAGGTGTAATACCTCTGTCTGTCGAGTGATTAGTGTGTGTGTGTGTGTGTGTGTGTGTGTGTGTGTGTGTGTGTGTGTGTGTGTGTGTGTGTGTGTGTGTGTGTGTGTGTGTGTGTGTGTGTGTGTGTGTGTGTGTAAATATCCCTGTTATATTGTCAGTGTTTTTCTGGTATGTATGTGTACTTGTATGTGTCATTGTTTGCCTGTCTGTATCTGGGTCTATGCCTGTGTGTGTGTGTGTGTGTGTGTGTGTGTGTGTGTGTGTGTGTGTGTGTGTGTGTGTGTTTGTTTGTTTGTATGTGTATATGTTTGTATATTTTTATTTCTCTCTCTCTCTCTCTCTCTCTCTCTCTCTCCTCATCACCACCACGACCTCCACCCTCCCCCTACCGTTAACCCAGCCCAAACACTAGGCCAATTTTTAATCTACTAACTTATTTGATTTTTTCTCTACCCCAATAACTGTTCCCCCAAGATCAACCAGCCTCCCACCCCCCGGACTGAGGACCTCGGTTGTTGGGTTGACTGGCTATACAAGTTTCTTTTAATCTTACTTGGAGGCTGTCTGGTCTGCCTTCAAGTTACTGGTCTCCATCTTGGTCAGGGGAATTATAATTATGAGGGATGGAGATGGTTTTGTGTGTGTGTGTGTGTGTGTGTGTGTGTGTGTGTGTGTGTGTGTGTGTGTGTGTGTGTGTGTGTGTGTGTGTGTGTGTGTGTGTGTGAGAGAGAGAGAGAGAGAGAGAGAGAGAGAGAGAGAGAGAGACTAAAAACTGCTCTCTTACACACACACACACATGTAACTACAGGAGTATATTCAAAACGCATACATCTTGATCATGTTTCCTCTAGACACACCACGAATACACAAATAAGCATTATATCTATCCATCCATCTATCTATCTATCTAGAAACTAAGAATATGCACGCTACGACCTTTCTACCTTTATACACCCACATGCACACACACCCTTTCCTCTACACACCCACACACACCTTCCTCTTGCACAGCCACACTCTCTGACTTTTGTACAGGGAGTGAGAAAGCCCTGCGACGGCGGTAAAAACACCTACACCCAACAGCGCCCATTTTAACACTCGCAGGACGCCGTGACTTATAAATAAATAATAAAATCGTTTGGTGTTAACGAAAATGGGGCTCTAGTTTTTTCGATAAGTGCGTTAATGGCGACAGCAAAAACACTAATTCTCTTATGATTAAATCTCAGTTGAATAAAATCGTCTGGCGTTGGCTGGAGTAGATTTCTAGAGTGTTCCCGACCATGACTGGGATAATGACACCAGTTTTAACACCCTCAGGCTCCTTTATTGACCTCCAGCCGAATACAGTCTGATACAATCACCTGGGTTCATTAAATACCAGAGAGAGAGAGAGAGAGAGAGAGAGAGAGAGCAGCCTGGCCTAAGAGCGTCACAAGCTATATACATTTTTCCTTGATTCCTTTTCTTTTTTCCATTTTCTGTTTTATTCTAGCAGGTTTTTATTTTTAAGGGAACTGCTTCGGGAGAGAACAGGAAAATGGTTGGGCGGTTCCGAATTCATATTTTGACTGCGTGCTTGTGTGTGTGTGTGTGTGTGTGTGTGTGTGTGTGTGTGTGTGTGTATTCATACATATATATGCACACACCACACACACACACACACACACACACACACACACACACACACACACACACACACACACACACAAAGAGAGAGAGAGAGAGAGAGAGAGAGAGAGCGTGTATGTAAGGTAGAACCTGAAGTACGTTTACATGTACATGACTATGAGCTGGACCTCTAATTGCGTGCATGTTGGAACGTAATATTGATGGCTGGAGTGCGTGCATGTGAGAAAGAATAAGAATCATATATCTGCATGCTACTGTGTGTGAGAACTGTCTGCTTGGCGGTCGAAATTTCTTTTAATTCAATAACGTCTATGGATTTTTGAAAATGTGGCGAGTATATGACACAAATTTTTCCAGTATGACCTTAAATTATGATAAGTCCTCATAATTTATCCCCTCCCCCAAAAAAAAAATTCCTGTGCGTGTATGATAATATTGAGGAAGTGAGGTCGACAGCGTGCATGTCTTAAGATTGTCATGCAGAATGAAGGTGCGGTGTGTGTGTGTGTGTGTGTGTGTGTGTGTGTGTGTGTGTGTGTGTGTGTGTGTGTGTGTGCATTTAATACAAGAATACGTGTGTGCGAGAAAGTGCCCCATTTATGTATGCGTGTGAGTGTGTCCGAGAATTCATGGCGAGAGTTTGAGAGCAAGCATGTCTAAAAAGTATGATGGATGTCATGCAGTGTGTGTGTGTGTGTGTGTGTGTGTGTGTGTGTGTGTGTGTGTGTGTGTGTGTGTGTGTGTGTGTGTGTGTGTGTGTGTGTGACTTCAAGCCATTACTGTTTTACTGAACTTAGGAACTATGCTTCCGTCACGTAAAGGGAGAGAGAGAGAGAGAGAGAGAGAGAGAGATGGGATCTGGGGGGGGAGGAGGATTGGCTTTTCTCAACCCCGTATTCCTCCGATCATCGCATGTACTATAGGCTAATCTTTCCTCCTATCTAGTTCCATTTTCTTACACTCCCAGCCCTTCTAACCAGTAAATTCTTAGTCTCATCCCGATTCTCTCCTTTAGCTTTCATTCTCTCCTACCCTGTTCCTATTTCCTTTCCTCCCCTGTCCTTTCATTCACTCTGTTTTTATTCATTCTTCCATCATTTCTCCTCCCCATTCTCAACCCTCCATCCAGTTCCAGTTTGAGAGGGTGGTCTGTCTTTCCCCACCCACCAATCGCTCCTACTACCCATTTTCAACATCATCTCCGTTTTCTTATCCTACGTCTTCATTTTTCCGCTTTTCCCTTTTCTTTCCTATTTCATTGTCATTATTTTCCTTTAACACTCCTCACTACTTCCCTATTCCTATTTCCCTACTCTCCCAGACTATCCAGCTACCCCAATTCCTCCATCCTTCCTCGTCACTACTCTGGTGCTCCCTACTTCTTCCCACTTTTAGAGGTTTTCATTCTTCCTTCCTTCTTGATTCCTAATTTTCTTCCTCCTCTGTCCCGCCAATCATCCAGTTAACTCTCTTCCTTCCACACCCGTGTTCCCCTACCGTCCTTTTTCCCATTTACCCCATTTCATGCCTCTCCTTGGCGTTCATTCTTACATTCTTCTTCCCTTTCTCATTCTTAATTATCTTACATCCTCTTACTTGAGCCGTCATAATTTTCTTCTCATCTTTCCACCTTGTAAAAAAATGCTTGTAAGAACACATAAATAATTGTTAAATATAGATTGTTAAATAAATGCCTGCAAAATATACACATAATACAATCCTCGTAAATTAACACTTGTAAATTATATACTTAAAAACCAATACTTGTTAAATAAATACACATAAATACAAGTAATTTTTTTTGTATCTTGTAAATAGTTGTATATAAATGCCTATAAATACTAGTAATTTTTGTTCCCTGTAAATGCCTGTAAAATGCTGCCTGTAAAATAAATATCCACGTGTTCCCCCGCCCGACATCACAGGAAACAATATATATCGGGTATTTGTCTTTTTCTAGGCATGCAGGCAACGGATTACATGGCATTTATAAAAGCGATGGATCCAGCAATAAAAGACTCCTACTCGAATATGCATTAGTGTCGGCCAGAGCAATAGCCTTAGAGCACACACACACACACACACACACACACACACACACACACACACACACACACACACACACACACACACACACACACACACACACACACACACACACACACACACACACACACACACACACACACACACACACACACACACACACACACACACACACACACAAACTGAACACACACATATCCAAAAATGTCACATGCACGCGTAAAATTATTGAACTTACACACAAGAATCATAATATGCACACATCAAATTAACACCTACACAGGTTCTTACATGCTCACATAAAGTTATCACATGAACAATATTATCACAAGGACTCAAATTTTTCACATATATGCATGAATTATGCAAAAATTATAACATAGACTTTAAAAAACATCACCTGCACATACAAAATTATGGCACGACAAAATCCACGAAGAAATTATCACAACACAAAATTATCACATGAAATAAAATTATAAAATGTTCACATAAAAAATTATTAAAGATACACACTAAGGGAAATTCGCCTACTCCCACCAATAGGCGAAAATGTACTGACATGCACATAGCAGCCACACCTTCACCCTTATTTACACACACACACACACACACACACACACACACACACACACACACACACACACACACACACACACACACACACACACACACACACACACACACACAGGACAGCCACACATCCACACTAACATACTCACACCTGCTCTCACGCACACGTATATATTGCCATGAGATCATATTTTCCTTCTCGGGATGGAAGTGGGCGGTGAAGAAGGAACTGGGTGGAGGAAGGAGAAGAGGAGGAGGTGGAGGAGGGAAGAGGAGGGGGAGAAGGGGAGAAAAGGAAGAGGTTGGGAGCGAGGGAGGTGGGGAGAGAGCATGGAGGAGATAATGGAAGGCCTTGGAGATGAGGAAGAGGTTGCTTGTAGGAATGGGAAAGAGGTTTGCAGCAGGAGGGGAGAAAAGGAGATAAAAACAGAAAGGACTGTGGGATTGGGATGGTGGAGGTCGGTCGAGTGAGTTGTGTTGGGGTGAGGGGGAACGAGAGAGGATTCTGGAAGATAGAAAGAGAGGGAGGGGAGAGTGATTTAGAGGAGAGAGGGAGGGGAGAGTGATTTAGAGGAGAGAGGGAGGGGAGAGTGATTTAGAGGAGAGAGGGAGGGGAGAGTGATTTAGAGGAGAGAGGGAGGGGAGAGTGATTTAGAGGAGAGAGGGAGGGGAGAGTGATTTAGAGGAGAGAGGAGAGGGGCATGGAAGAGACAAGGGGGGAGAGGAGACTGGAAGAAAGAAAGATAGGGAAGAGGGGGTTTAGAGGAGATACGAAGAGGTGAGAAGGGTTTGTATGAAACAGAGAGGGATAAGGGGTTTAGGGGAGAGGAGGCTGGGGCAGGGGAAAAGGACTGGAAGACGTGGAGAAAAGAGCTTGGAGGAGAGGGGAAAGATACTAGAAGGAGAGGAGAAAAAGAGTAAGAGAAGAATATAGAGGAACGAAAGGAAGCGAGATGCTGCGGACTGGGGAGAAGGCTTGGAAGCGCTGGAAGAATGGCAAGAGAAGGCGGGAGGCTGGGGAAATGAGGAGAACTAGGAGAAAGAATTAGAACAGTACATGAATATTGGAAAGCGAGGATAGTTAATGAGAGTGTTAGAGTAGTGAAAGGCGATTTATGATAGTAGGCAGAGGAAGGAAGGGAGTGTGGTTCAGATGGTAGTGTTGGAGCCGCGAGTTAAATAAATAATAATAAAAAGGGGTTTGGAGTTGGGCACTAGGCGGAGGATTTAGAGTCGGTGGCTGGTGGAGGAAGATAAATCACTGGGTATGACTCAGGGGTTGTGACGAAGCCTTGGGGTGTATATAGTAAGATGGGAGGTGGAAGGGAAAGAGAGGAAGAGACTTTCGAAATAGAGAATTAGGAAGATTTTAGAGCAGCTCACTGAGGGTAAAAGAGCAAGGGAATAGGCTTGGCGAAGAAGATTGTGAAGGAACACTGGGCTATACAAATTATGAATGAACGGACAATCCACATACTTTTCAGTCATTCCCATTAATTACTAAGGATAGGAGGAAAGGAAGACTCGTGAAAGAAAGACGAAAAAATGGTAAAATGAGGATGTATAAAAATCTCATTATATTTAAAACATCTCATTATATTTAGGTAGGAATTTATATAAAAGGTGGAAGTGGACAGGGAGTCTGGTGTGAAGAGGGTTGGGTAAAAATAGGATAGGGTATTGGAGTAAGTTAATGGGTGAGATTTAGGAATGGATGTTTAATGAACGATGATGGAGAGGAACGCCTTCATGTGGTGGCAACGATATTACCAGGCGGCGTGGTTATACAAACGTCCCTCAGCAGCTTCCATATCCCCCGAAAAAGGGCAGCTTAAGCTTACAGTCCACCAGGGTCACTTTCCAAATGAGCATGGGTTGCTGCTGCTACTACTACTACTACTACTAGATAATGGACAGGTAGATAAAGGGCTTGTATCAAGAAGGATGGAAATTAACGCTAGTCATGAAGATGTGTTGTGGAAAGAATATAGAGCCTTAATACTGTGGAGTAGACTGTAGCACCAGTCGAGCAGGGCAGTACTCCCGAGGTGGATGGAAAGCTGATGACAGGGAGTGCTGGAGCTCCCGTTTCATCAGCCCTCAGGACTAGTTCCTGACCATCCCCCTTTGCTGAACTTTTTCAGTGTCTCAGTTACACAGAGAGTAGGCCAGCATGCTCTCCAGTACAAATTTTTCTATCTTCACCAAACTACATGCACAGTACACACTACACTTCCTATTAAAAATTCACCAAACATGGCGTCAATTCACCCAGCCTCGGAGTCCCCAGGGGGGGGGGGACCATAAATGCCCCCGCCATCTGCCCCTCTCCCGGTGACGACTCGAGGTGCCTGGAACCACTGTCTGACTCTCTTCTTCATTTCTGCAACATTCGCGGCCTTTCATCTAACTTTCGCTCTGTTGAGCACCACCTCTCCTCCTCTAAACCTCACCTTCTTTTTCTAACGGAGACTCAGCTGTCTGAGGTAACTGACAGCAAACCCTTTTCTGTATCCTCCTACTTTCTCTATACTCATTTCAAAGCCAAAGATGGTTGTTGTGTATACATACGCAACGACTTATCTTGCTCTCGTGTTCCTGAACTTGATTCTTCTGAATTCTCCACACTCTGGCTTCGGCTTTCCTGTCATTCTCTGACTAAATATATCTGTGCTGTTTACTTATCCCCTAATTCTACTGACTATCAAAAATACTTCGACTATCTTACTTCTACGATGGAACACATTCTGTCCATTTCTCCTTTCTCTGAAATCTCCATTCTTGGAGATTTCAATGTTCACCACCACCTTTGGCTCTCCTCTCCTTTCACGGATCCACCTGGTGAACAAGCCTACATCTTTTCTATCCTTAATGACCTAGAGCAGCTTGTACAGCACCCTACCCGTATCCCTGACCGCCTTGGAGAGAGCTCCAACGTACTTGACCTCTTCCTCACCACTAATCCTTCTGCTTACTCTGTTAATCTTTTCTCTCCGTTGGGCTCCTCCGATCACAACCTTATTACCTTAACCTGTCCTATCACTCCGGTACGGCCTGTGGACCCTCCAGGGAAACGTCGTCTGTGGCATTTTGGAGCCGCGGACTGGGAGGCCCTCAGGCAGTATTTCTTTGATTTTCCCTGGAATGATTATTGCTTCCATGGCCGTGAGCTATCTGAATGTGCCTTATGATACGGAGGTTATTCTCTCGGGCATGGAAGCATACATTCCTTTCTCATATCCTTTGACTAACGCAAGAAAGCCTTGGTTTAATCACGCTTGTTCTAATGCTGTCCGCAACAAGGAGAAGGCCTACAAAAGGTACCGGAGCCAACCCACCCCTGAATCACATCATCTTTACGTTTCTGCCCGGAATCGTGCTAAGTCTGTTCTTCGCACTACTAAAAATAATTTCATCCATACTAAATGCTCTCAACTCTCCAACTCGAATTCTTCCCACTCCTTCTGGCACCTTGCCAAAAATCTTTCTAACAACTTTACCTCATCATCCTTCCCTCCTCTTTTCTACTCTGATGGTTCTGTAGCTATTTCTTCTACTGATAAAGCAGATCTCTTCACACAGACTTTCTCCTCCAATTCCACCTTAGACGATTCCGGTGCTGTTCCTCCATCACTTCCCCCCTCTGACTTCCTCATGGCTGACATTAAAATTTCTTCAGTTGATGTACTTTCTGCCATCACTGGCCTCAGTACTAACAAGGCATATGGGCCTGATGGGGTCCCTCCTGTTGTTCTCAAGAACTGTGCTTCTGTGCTTACACCCTGCCTAGGCAAACTATTTCGCCTTTGTCTGTCAACTTGTACCTTTCCTTCTTGCTGGAAGTTTGCTCTCATTCAGCCAGTCCCAAAGAAGGGTGACCACTCCCAACCCTCCAACTATCGTCCAATTGCTTTAACGTCCTGTATTTCAAAAGTTTTCGAGTCAATTCTTAATAGAAAAATTTTAAGGCATCTTTCCTATCACTACCTTCTTTCCGATCGTCAGTATGGGTTCCGTCAGGGACGCTCCACTGGCGATCTTCTCACCTACCTTTCAGACTCCTGGTCATCCTCCTTTCGGGACTTTGGCGAAAGCTTTGCCATTGCACTTGACATCTCAAAGGCTTTCGATCGAGTCTGGCATAAATCTTTAATTTCCAAACTGCCCTCCTACGGTTTCTATCCTTCTATCTGTGTCTTCATTGCTAGCTTCCTTTCTGGTCGTTCTATAGCCGCTGTTGTAGACGGCCATCGTTCTTCTCCTAGATCTATCAACAGTGATGTTCCTCAGGGCTCTGTCCTATCACCAACTCTCTTCCTTTTATTCATCAATGATCTTCTAAGCTGTACATCTAACCCTATCCACTCATACGCTGATGACTCCACCCTTCACCTTTCCATTCGGTTCCCGCAACGCCCATCTCAACAGTTACTTCAAGAAACAAGGGATGAGGCTATGGCACACCTAATGTCTGACTTGGCTCATATCTCTGACTGGGGTAAAAATAATATGGTTGTCTTTAATGCATCTAAGACTCAGTTCTTACACCTATCAACCCGACAAAATCTTCCACAGGTATACCCACTAATGTTTAATAATATTCAGCTTAATCCTGCATCATCCTTGAACATGCTTGGGGTTTCATTTACTCGGGACTTATCTTGGAAAGATCATAGTACATCTCTTGTAAAATCTGCTTCCAAGAGATTGGGTGTGCTAAACCGACTCCGCTCTTTCTTTACCCCCGCACAATTGTTGACTCTATACAGGGGTTTTATCCGCCCCTGTGTGGAGTACAACTCTCATGTGTGGGGAGGCTCCCCACATACAGCTCTTCTCAATAGGGTGGAGTCAAAGGCTTTTCGTCTCATTAACTCTCCTCCTCTTACTGACTCCCTTCAACCTCTGTCTCTTCGCCGCACTGTTGCATCTTTATCTCTTTTCTATCGCTACTTTAATGGTCACTGCTCCTCTGAACTGTCTGCTTGCATTCCTCCACCTCTACGACGGGCGCGTAGCACCCGTCTGGCAACAAACTCTCATCCCTTTTCTGTCCAATTCTCTAATGCAAGAGTTAACCGTTACTCCCAATCTTTCATTTATGCAACAGGTCAGCTCTGGAACTGTCTCCCTCTGTCTGTATTTCCTGCTGCCTATGATCTCCAGTCTTTCAAACTTAGTGTGTCCAGGCATCTCAAAATGATCGGATCTTGAATTTGGCTCTCTATTGTATTTTGTTTTTCTCTTGGAGGGAACTGTTACTGCGGGCTCATGGCCTTTGGTTCCTTCTTCCTCGCATAAAAAAAAAAAAAAATCTTCTACCATCGAGCTACGGGAAATGAGCTGAAAAAGGACGAAAATCTCCGCCAGGTCGAAATGAAAAATGGAGATGATCGATGAGAGGACGTATATAGAGGAAGAGGGTCGCAAGGAAAGAGGTGTAAAATAAGGAAGATGGGTAATTTGAGAGAGGAGAGAGAGAGAGAGAGAGAGAGAGAGAGAGAGAGAGAGAGAGAGAGAGAGAAAAAGAGCTCTGCTGGTGCGAATAACATCACGCTGGCACACCCCGAGGCCCTGACTGTAACGTGGGTGCAAATAGCCGGCGCTGCTGTGAATTGTATATTTGCACGATACACCCCGCAGGCGACCAAAGCCACCAGCGGAATTACATAAATATTTACGGCATGTGGATGAAGGTTCCAGTCATATTTCTGTTTTTATTTTCTGTGGAATATTCTGTGTTTTGGATGCTGGGTCATGGATTAAGATAAGTATATAAGAAAGAAAGAGAGAGAGAGAGAGAGAGAGAGAGAGAGAGGGAGAGACGCTTAGTAACTGCTTTGAGTATTACATGTTTAGGTTACTGTCAAAAGCACTTGGAATATTTTACTTCATTACTGATTATGTTAAACTCATACATTATGTTCTGGCTTACTAAAAAAAAAAAAAAAAAACTACCATGCTGCCTCAAATAATATAAAACCATACTGCTTCAAATAACATACATTACAGAGTAGAGGACAAATTCTAGTGATGCGAGGAATATTATGATTACTGAAAAACTCGAGATCAAAATACTCTTCTTGGAACATTATTTTAACCCCCTTTCATGAGGCGGGATTTCCACTAAGCTCAATAGAAGAGAAAGAGAGAGAGAGAGAGAGAGAGAGAGAGAGAGAGAGAGAGAGAGAGAGAGATTTATGTCAATTCCAGAGTTCTGTGACATAGGGAAGGCACCAAGACAGTTACATTTTTAAGTGTTGCGAAGGTAGGTGGTTAGAGAACACAAATTTAATCATTCAGTGGAAGGGAAACTGGATACATATATATATATATACATATATTTTCCCAGCGTTTGAGGGTTTCACCTGGCAGTTATCTTCCTCAAGAGACATCTGTGTTACTCTTTATATGAGAGGAAAGATTCTGGCTTGTGTACGTGGGGGAGGGGGACAAATAAATGACAGGGTGCCTGAAAGCAAAGTTAGGGCTCTGGTTTGCGTGTGCATGTGTAAGTGTTAATTTGATCTGTCGTCACTGGAATGCTGTCTTCAATATAGGGATATCAGGGTCTAGGGCAGCTTGTTTTGCCTCTAGACCCCAATGCTGAGTCAGGGAATGGAAGATAGCCTTTATTGCAAACTTCAGACAACTAGGGGTCGTTGTAGAACTGAGACTACCAGATACATTGGTGATCTTGGAGTAAGTCCGGAGAGTTGAGTCGAATTAGGTACATGCTCGATGGTCAGTTCTTGGATTAACCATGGTTTTGAGAGATGTCAAGGTAAGCCTTGACTCTAAGATTGGCCTCAGTAAGGAAGTTGGTCCTGTCTGAGTGCCTTACCTTTGTCACTGCAAAACTCACTGCTATCCCGGGTGGAAGAGCTGTCTGACAAGCTGCCAGTGTCAAAAATCTCTCTCTCTCTCTCTCTCTCTCTCTCTCTCTCTCTCTCTCTCTCTCTCTCTCTCTCTCTCATAAAAAAGATATAGCCGGGCTGGAATCCATTCAATCCGTCCTGTTTGGCTACAATTTAGGTCAATACTGCACTCAGCTCTGCCACCGGCCCTGATGTGCTCTTGTCAACCTGTATTTGTTTCTACTTTTGTCAGCCAGTAATTGTTTGTGGTAATTATGTTTGCCTGTGATACCGTTTACTTTCGCCAGCCTGTTTGCGCTCTTGTCAGGTTGTGTTCGCTTGGTCTGAATGTTTTTATATTATTATTATTTTTTTTTTCGTGCTCCGCTTGTTTGTGTTTTATCATCCTGTTGTTATAAGTGTTTTGTCAATCTGCTTGTGTTTCTGTCAGCCTGTGTTTGTTAGCTTTTGTTAGCTGTGTTTGTATGTGTGTGTGTGTGTGTGTGTGTGTGTGTGTGTGTGTGTGTTTTAGCCAGCTGATGTTCTGTCAGCTTGCATTTAGTTTGCCAATCAATATTTGTTAAAATTTTGTCAGTTTGTGTGCCTTTTATGTGTGTATTTTTGTTGGCCTGTGTTTGTTCCTATGCTTTAATTTACGTTTTGCTAGTCATATGTTTTTTGTGAGGCACTATAGGTTTTTTAAAAGGGAGTGTAGTCCATTCAATCAGACAAACTTTGGTTAGTATCGCATTCTACCTTTTTTTTTTTTTTTTTCTGGTTTTGTGGGCCGGGGTGACAAAGGAGGCCTGAATGATGGTAATGATGATGATGATGATGATGATGATATATGAAGTTTTTGTGTGCCTGTTTTGTATGTTTGTTTGTTTTTTGTTCACATTTACACAGATGACACCGTACGTTCTCGTTCAACTATGACTTTACATATCTGTTAGCATGCGGTCACGTTTTTGTATGCCTATTTGCATTTTATACATAACTACTTTTTCTATGCATCCACACAGCAACAGATTTCCACAACCTTTTAAATGACCATCTAGTCTGAATGTGACTGGCTGTAGCCGTGTGCGCGTTTGTGACAGGGAAGCGTCTACGTTAGTGCCTGTGATGTCTATTATCTATCACTCTATCTATGATGTTATAACTTAGCATTCCATCTTATCAACAGATTGCATCACTATCCTAAAGCATAACCAAGACAATATTCATTTTACTGGTCATGCATGTGATAACTGACAGTATTTTGAGTGACCTGCCCCCGTCCCCCTCTTTTTAAAATCTGATACTTTATTTTTTTTTTTATTGCATCCACTTGCCAATCTATTCCCACACTCTGATACATCGCCATCAAGACGATGTTTCTTGGTAGCCATGTGTGAAACTGTGATAGTATATGGTTTTGTGCATACTTGCTGCTGTATTCAGGTAAATACACAGATAAGCAAGCTTGCAACCTCCCCACCAAAAAATAATACGAAAAGATCTGTATAATTGGAGACAGCCACAACTAAACAAGCTTACACACACACACACACACACACACACACACACACACACACACACACACACACACTCAAACGGTTTTCCCTTATATGTACTCTCCCTCATGCAAAACTGTGCTAGGGAGATTATTTGCTATAATTCACAATGCGTCCCAACCTGCTTTACAAGAATAGAGAGATTATGTTCACAGCACATCACACCAGCATATAAACATTAAACAGTCAACAGCAAAACATAAACGGTACACAGTCAACAGCAAAACATAAACGGTACACAGTCAACAGCAAAACATAAACGGTACATAGTCAACAGCAAAATATAAACGGTACACAGTCAACAGCAAAACATAAACGGTACACAGTCAACAGCAAAATATAAACGGTACATAGTCAACAGCACCATCTAAACAGTACATAGTCAACCGCACCATATGAACTGTAAAGAGCAACTCAGCATTATTGTAGCAACATGTAGACAGAATGCAATTAATAGCATATAAATAATGTATAAGAGCAGCACATAAGAAATATACAGCACAAAAACAGGAAAATATAAACAGCAAGCAAACAGTAACAGAGAACAAATAGCAATGCATATTTATCAATGCTCGAACGGCAATGTATACAAGGCTGACTGAGCAATGAATATAGAGCTTCCAATAAACAGGACTGTATATACAGCAAGCAGTAAACAACATTGCATAAAGAGCAAACAGTTAGCAACACAATACAAACACCATATAATCCGTAAGCAACAAACAGCAACCTATCCTATACACTGCCACCAGAATACACCAAAATATAAACCACTACATACAAACAGTGCCAAATATAGGGCTTACTCTAAACAGCAATGTAAATGGAACACACAGTAGACAGCAAGGTACAAACAGCACACAGCAACAAACATTTAAACTGCATGAAATGTCATATACTCAGCAAATGAAAACATACAAACAGAAATAGTAATGAAACAGCAAAAAAACAATACATAAGCAGCTAAAAATAAAAAGCAAGCAGGAAACAAGAGAACATAACAGCAAACAACAATGAAGAAATAGGAAACAATGTACAAACAGGAAACAGCAACAAATTAACAGCAAAAAGTTACGTATGAACAACGATAAATCAATGCAGTTTAGCAGAATTATGTGGATGTAAAGTTATTACTGAAGACTATTTCTAACTCCACAAGTTTGAAACGAGCTGAAAGGGAATATTCTTGTAGGAAAAAACAAAATAAAAGATGTCACTGTGGTGAAGGGATTAGACACTGCCAATCTATTTCATTCATTAACAGTTATGCACAGTCTCTCTCTCTCTCTCTCTCTCTCTCTCTCTCTCTCTCTCTCTCACACACACACACACACACACACACACACACACACACACACACACACACACACACACACACACACACAGGTAAACGAGAGTACAGAAAGCCAATAACCTGTTTATAGTAATCTGCACTGAAGCTGGCAAGCCATGTATACTCAAAGCGGCCATTGTCACGGTAATTAAACTGTAGCACGATAAAACTGTTTGTATTGGAAAATGCCGACCCTGGCTTTTGACCTTTTCTTTGAATTATTATGGAAAGTTATTTAGGTTGCAGCCATTAACCCCAATTATTATAATTATACAGTCTATGGAAGGTTGAGATAATTTGGCTATAATAATAAAATGTTTTTTAAATGTATTTGGTTCCTTTTGTGTGCAGATTAATTGCCATACATTGAGGCAAGTATCTAAGTCAACTGCTGTACAAAACACAAACGTTTTCAATATTAAATACTGTTCAACATCGAAACCATTTTGCTTGGAAACAGTAGAAGTTGTAGGGTTGCTATTCCGTACATCACACCAGCCATATCAATCAAACACCAGGTGAAAAGATAAAAACCGTCTAATCTGTAAGTAAGTAATGTGGCAGAAAATGAGTCATACTAACCGTTCGGTGAACCCAGGCAAAAAGTCTGGGATCAAATTTCACTAACTCGTTCAGTCGGAGGCGCCTCATAAGATGAACAGAATGGCATGGATATACTAAAACAACCACATTGTTTCCTGCAGGACCCTTAGGGAAAGGACTAATATAAATGCACAGGAGTCTGGCAATAAAT